>NW_027671830.1:0-22500 GCF_964165515.1 Mesoplodon bidens
TCCTCCTCCTCCTCCTCCTCCTCCTCCTCCACCTCCTCCTCCACCTCCTCCTCCTCCTCCTCCTCCTCCTCCTCCTCCTCCTCCTCCTCCTCCTTTTTTTTTTAAATGAACGCTTTAAAAAGGATGGATGGATTCATTCATTCAATGCCGTGCAGTGGAAGGATGGAGAGTTAGCCACGCTAGCCCTCATCCATGGTTTTTAGGATCATTGATCCATTGGAGGTTCCAGAACTTGGGTCTCTTGGCAAGGGCGTATCCTTTTTAACATGGAAAGGACTATGCCGAAGATGGTCTCAGAATGAATGGAGTGTGCAAAGAGGTGGAAACAGAGGTTCCCGACTTGGGGGTGGGGGTGCGGGTGGGGAGAGGGGACAAGCCCCATCCACCCCAATCAGGGTCACGGGCAGAACACAAGGGACAGCCTCCCTCATTGGGGGGGGGGGGCCCAACTTAGAAAACTCTCATCTCTGCCAAAGACAAGCAGTG
This sequence comes from Mesoplodon bidens, assembly GCF_964165515.1. Classification (NCBI taxonomy): domain Eukaryota; kingdom Metazoa; phylum Chordata; class Mammalia; order Artiodactyla; family Ziphiidae; genus Mesoplodon; species Mesoplodon bidens. The sequence goes on from NW_027671830.1 coordinate 487, forward strand.
CCGGGTGGGGCTGGCAGACAGACTCTCTTCTTCTCCTGGGACTGATCCTGATCTCCATAGCTCAGAAAACACATGCGAACACTCAGAAGACACCCAAGCGCAGTGTCCTTTACCTGGCTCCCTGTCGCTCGCTCTCTGCCTCTGCCTCTGCCTCTGCCTCTGTCTCTGCCTCTCTTTCTCCCGGTCGGTCTCTAGCGCTCTTTCGCTAGCTCTCCCCCACACCCCTGCTCTTCCTCCCCTTCTTTATCTCTTGCTTCCCCTCTCCTCTCTTTCTTTCGCTCTGTCTCCCTCTGTGTTTCTCTCTCTCTCTCTCTCTCTCTCTCTCTCTCTCTCTCTCTCTCTCTCTCCCCCCCCTCTCCCTCCCTCCTCCCTCTTTCTCCTCTGTCTCCCTCGGAACATCGTTTGTCCTCTCCCACGACGGATGAATGCAGACAGACAGACAGGCATCTCGACCCCCACCCCACCCCACCCCCACCCCACCCCCCGCCAAGTGAGAGGAGACGCCGGACATCCTTGGGGGCGCACACAGCCTCCGTGGCTCTTCTGTGTTGCCAGGCTCCCTGGCCTTCACCGGCCCCGCCCCCAATGAAGTTGCAGCCTCTCTTCATAGTGTAAATGCTGTGAGAAGATGAGCTTTTCAAAAAATAAAATTCTCCCTGCCTTGCCTTCTCAGGGACACCATGAAACACCTACTGTCCTGTGCAGTGCTTATTTCCGAGTCCTCGAGGAGAGGGTGTTTGGTTCTGTGTTGTAAACGGGTGGGTGGCCCGAGGGCACATCATCTCCTAGTCAGCCATCGGGTTCACCAGTTCGGGTTCGGTGGCGTGAAGGACACTGACCTCCTCCGGTGAGTTGGACTTTGAAAGTCTTGGGGCCCTGAGTAGGCCACCCCCAAAGGTGCCTCCGTGGCCTAGGGATAGGGACGTTCTGGAATGCATTAGGGTGACAACACCACGAGAGGGACACTCTGACTCTCCTTTCCTTCTCCCCTCTGAAATCAGGAAGACACTCTCTCACGTGAAAGGGGAGGGGGGCGGGAGGGAGGTGCAGAGATCATGACGAACGGAGCCGCCTTCATGTCTCATGACATGGGCACGCATCCTCTGAGTGGGATGGCTCATGACGAATAGAGGACGTAGATGGGGACGGACGAGAGAAGAAGGTGGAAGGAAGGGGAACTCTCCCCCCAGGGATGCTTTTCCATAGGCCGACTTCAAGACTTTCTAACATCTCTGGTCATCTCAGGGCTGAGAGGTTGGCTAAGTGCCACGACAGGGTGACATCTCAGCGAGTGTCTACATCCTGTCCACGTAAGATACAATACTGACATGTTCATGGCTCCACAAGTCTAAGGGTCTCCCTGTTTTGGACCTTGTTACGCAGGAGAGAATGAGCAAAATGGAGGCTCACGCGAAAGGGACTGAACCCAGTATCGGGGAGATATGTTCTCACCGACTTTCACGCCAAGGCGGCAACAACCGACAGCCCTGTTGAAAGAAAGGTGGTGGGGGTGGGCGGGTGGCGGGGCACACACTCTGTCCTTTCCACAGCCGGTCGGTCGGGGCTCTGGCAGACGGGGGACGGCGGCGGCCCAGCCGGTCCCCCCCTGGCCAACCTCCCCACGCCCCCACCTTGCCTTCCTTCACCCGCCCATGGTGCCTCGAAGACGACTCCAATTGTCATTAGACACGGGCGGGAAGACTTCTACAGTCTAGCGGCAACGTCTGTCTGACCTGTCATGCTTGTGACCCTGGGGGTGGGGGGTGGCGGTGGTTATTTTTCTCTCTGGAAAGAAAACCTCCTCTTTCTGGACCCTCTGAACCCCAGCCACTGGACTTCATTCCACTGCCACTTAGTAGGGGGGGGGGGGGTCAGTCATCCAAACATTCTTGGGACCGTAGGTATGTTTTCCGTGTGGGCTGAGGTCTTCTTCCCCCACTGCAAGCCTGATGTCCTCACCGTGGTACAGAGACTGTGAAAAAAACAGAATGTGTTTGCCACTTGGGGGGTCTACCTTCCACAGCCTCGCCTGTGATCAGATCGAGGCACCCGCTTCGCTGGGCAAATCCTACAATCCTTCACAGAAGCTCTGGCCAACTTTTCGGAACCGTCACGCTCCATCATCAGGCAAGGTCGGCAGAACCGATGGAAAGACTGGACTCCAAGAAGAACGAGAAGGACTTACGTGGGGTTGAATGAACCGATGAATAGGATGATACTGTGTCGGACTCCTTGCGTAAAGTAGGACTGATTGGGGAAGCGGGGGATACCTTAGGGGGTTGCGATGAACAGAGACGCATGGCCGTACATCAAACAGGTGGTGGTCAACAAGCCCCTCCTACTGTAGAGCACAGGAAAGTCTACTCAGTACTTTGTCATAGCCTATGAGAGAAAAGAATATGAAAAAAAAATCGATAGGAAAGATCTTTAGAGATGTAAAGAGAGAGGGGGGAGAGAGGGAGGGAGAGAGAGAGACAGAAAGGGACGAGGACTGATTCTTAAATCTTTTGTTTTCCAGATACAAGGAAGAACATACACCGACCAACAAAACCCGATTTTCTTTTTCTTTCTTTCTTTTTTTTTTTTTTTTTTAAATTTTTTTTATTTTTAAAGATGGACCTCCATTTGGTCACTCATACCTCTGTCAGCAGGATGGATTCGGTGATCTTTTTCTCCCTACCTTCCTTAATTCGGGAACTCTCAGTGAGGCTTCTTATTTCCTTGGCCATCGTTATTTGCATAGGTTACTTGGAGGCCAAAAGTATGTTTCCACAAAACGGGGATACTCACTTGTGGATATGAAATTCTGGTGCTCCTCGTTTCCCTTAGGGTGCTGTTCTTAACCTGAAAACTGGACTGCATCCCAAAGTTTCCTGAGTTCCCTCCGATATCTGGCCACGACTCTCTCCATGAACCTTTGCCATGGTCTCCCACCCTTTTGACTGGGCATCACTGAGAACGAAAACGGCCCTTGGCCTGAAGCCCTGCAAACGGAAGCTAGAGAACTTGATGAAAACCTTAGAGAAAGGGCCACAACGGCTCCTATGGAAACAATCCTCGTGCCTGTTTCTGTGAGAGCCACTCCGAAATTCGAACCAAACACCCGACGACATCATCAGAGGTATTTCAGACGTCTAAGGTTGCTTCGACCCTGACATTTAGAAATCTCCTTGACTCTCTCTCTCTCTCTCTCTCTCTCTCTCTCTCTCTCTCTCTCTCTCTCTCTCTCTCACACACACACACACACACACACACACACACACACACACACACACACACACACACACACACACACACACACACACACACACACACACACGTCACCAGCTCAGCTTTAATATGCTCCAAGGAACTTTCAGAGGACGGAAATGTTGGGCTCCAGAGTAGGCCGCCCCAAAATGTGCCTCCACGCTCTATTGATTATTTTGAATTCAAGTCACTTAAGAACCGGCCAGCACAAGAGGGACACACTGGCCCTCCTTTCTGTCCTCCTGCGGAGGAAGATCTCAAGTGAAGACATCTGCTTCCACGCATGTCCATGATTCTCAAATGGTGTAGTGGGGTTTCCCTGGGTTAGGAAAAGGAGGGGACACCTTTTGCCTGGGGGAAAAAAAAACACAAAAAAACCAAAACCTGTTTCTCACACATCCTCCTCCCATCCCTTCCTCTCTCTCTCCCTCCTTCCCTCCCTACAGTTTGGAGGGGGCAGCCTAAGGGTGGGTGGGGAAATGGGGGAACGAAAAAAGAGAAAGCCATTCATGAAAGAGAAGCTCGAGGCAAGGTCAGAGGCTCCAACTGGACCGGAGAGCTTTCTGCATTTGAATGGAGCGATTGAACGAGGCCCTGCCGAAGGAATCGTCCGGGCCTCCCCTCCCCCCGCTCCTGGCAAAGGTCAGTCCAGAGGACTTAGGAAGGAGCTCTGGAGAAGGAACGGGGGTGGGGGTGGGGGTGGGGGCGGGACCAACAGACAATAGCCGCTGCCTGCCTGCCTGCCTGCCTGCCTGCCTGCCTGCCTGCCTGCCTGCCTGCCGGGCTGAGGCAGGCCTGAGGCCTACGCTGGCTCCTGCAACACAATCCCTTCCAGGAAACTGCTGTGATGACTATTGGGCAGTGAAGGATCAAATCTGAACTCTCTTGGCCTCTTTCTGCAAAAGGCCCGAGTCTCTTTCTACGACAGATTCTCTGCATTTCTTGGCACATGGACTGACTGACCCGCACCCTCCCATCCTGTCAGATGCTCCTTGGGACACACACCTCCACTGGAAGGCTGCTTTGGCCTCGTCCAGAAAACGAACAAGCAGAAACAAGCACACAAACAGACTGAAAGGATGTGTTGGTATTTCTTGGAAAGAAACATGGTCCTCTCACACACCTGAGGGCGGGCAGGAAGCGAAGACAGGTTCTCGGCCGGAGGGGGACGGGGTGAACCGAGGTCGGTCAGCACTCCCCTTCTCTCCCAGGTCACGTGGGCCTCCCTCCACCGCCTCTCTCTGCGGCCACCCCCCCCCCCCCCCGCCCCGGCCCTGGTTCTGAGAGCTCACTGGGGAAAGTTCTCGAGGCCCCGGCAGGCCGGCCCGAGATGCCAGCTTGCTGTCCTGCTGCTTCATGTCCATCTCTATCAGCCGTGCCCCAAAGGCACCCAGAGCGCGCGCTCTCTCTCTCTCTCTCTCTCTCTCTCTCTCTCTCTCTCTCTCTCTCTCTCTCTCTCTCTCTCTGTGTGTGTGTGTGTGTGTGTGTCTGTGTCTGTGTCTGTGTGTCTGTGTCTGTGTGTGTGTGTGTGTGTGTGTTGGTGGGATTTCTGTTTGTGTGTGTGTTTGCTTTTGGTTTTGCTTTTTTTTTTTTTTTTTTTCTTCGATAAACTCGCCCCGTTTGGGAGTCGGGTGGAACACGGTGTCTCCTGGCCTGCCGTCCTAACAAACCCCAAAGAAACTCATTTTGGGGTCTCAGTCAGGTCCCCTTTCTTGGAATTCTGGTTTCACAAATCCGTCTCTGGTGTCCATGGAATTCTCAGGTCCAGCCATCGATCCACCCAAAGGACGGGGAGGGAAGGTTTTGTCCCGGGGACATCTTCCTTCCTTGCCCGCCGCCTCCTCGGGTTCCGGACGCTTCGGTGTGCTGTGACGTGCCCTCAGCTCCACCCCGACCCCCACCCCAAACCCCCCCCCCCCGCCCCGTTTTTGGGAACTCAGTGAACACGGGTGGTGTTTTTCACAGCCAAACACACTCTCACCTTAAGACCCGGCCCTCGGGGGGGGGGGGGCTCCTTGTCATGAATGGACCCGAGGCGGGGAGTCGAACGGCTGAGGTCCACGCAGAAACCTGCACGCGGACCTTGACGGTGGCGGCTTGATTCCTCACTGCCAAGAACTCTCTCGGAGGTCACCGAGACCTGTCTTTCAGGAGGTGAAATGGACGGACACATAGCGTGGGGACGAGCCATAGGTAACACTCTTTCTCGGAAAAGAAAAACCATGGACAGGGTGAACAGATCAGCAGCGGGGTGGTGGTGGATGGTGGATGATGACTAGGCGGGGCGCGCAGGGGACGTTTAAGGCAGGGAAACTCTCCGAAGGTAGGACCCTGATGGGATGAGAACAAACGTTTCGAATAGGGCACTACCTGAGATTGGGTGAATCGAAGGGACCTCTATGGGCCACCACCCCCTCCTCCCCACCATGAAAGCGCCCCAAACAAGCCTGCTCTTTTTACCCCAGTGGAAAACCCTTTCTAAAGCCAGAGGACCAAAAATGACCCAAGACCGATGAGACATCGGACCAGCTATCGCTCGGGACAACAGCGAGGCCGACGACTCCGGTGAACAGTGGACACACACAGAGGGGCCTGGCTCCCCCGGCTCGACCCCCTTCACCGGGAAGCCGAAGCCTCTCACACAGGGATGATGAGCTGTTGTTACCCACTGAGGTGTCTCCGGCCAGTGCAACGTTCATGAAACACGCTGAAGGAAAACGATCGGTCGACGTGTTTGTTGTTGCCTGTCTGAGCCCACGCGATACGAAAGAGAAACCGGGGGAGGGTGTGTGTGCTGATGCGTGGGGTCTGATGGGAGACATCTTGGAGGGTTTTCGCCCTGAGGGTGCCTCGGTCTGGGGTTGACTTGTGTGCGCGCGGAGAAAGAGGGCCGTTATTGAAGGCCCTGTGCAGAAGTTGGACACCATGATCCATGGAACCCTGAAGTTTGGGAACCTAGAAATCTTTTGGTCTGCATTGGAGTTGGAAATCTTCTCCCTGACAGACAGAAAGAAGCACATAGAAGGCGGGGGGGGGGGGGGGGGAGGACGAGGGGGAGGGGGGGGGGGAGGACGAGGAGGGGGAGGGGGAGGAGGAGGAGGAGGAGGAGGAGAAATGGAATTGCATGAGCAGATCAGCTTTTGGATGTCAGCAAGGCACCCGCCGCCCAGTTCTCTGGGTGAACTGTCTTGATCTCGCACATCTCTACAACGTCCGAAATGTGAACGCGGCCTGCGATGGCCTGAGACTAAGGCTAGTGGACTGGATGAGGTAGAACCTGAAACCCAAGGGAAGGAAAAATTAAAAAAATAAAATAAAATAAAACTGAAAATAACAACGGGGGAGGGGAGGGGGAAGTGGTCTTTTTAAGAATACAAACTGCTGGAAGGGCTCCCTCACCCAAACACTAATTCGCAGTCTCCTTCAAGACCAACAGAACTCTTAAAAGTCTTTCCTCACAAATAATAAAAAGCCTCAGCCATCGGAGCAAATACACTTCACCTATCCCAACGGTTCTTTATAAATCAGCAAGAGAGCGAGTTTTCGATCGTCCTACCTGCTGCATGGCTGACTAAAAGTTTTTAAATGAAAGCTATGAAATCCCTGGTCGTGTCGATCTCTAGGTATGTCTGTCTGTACGCATGAGACAGACCTACAGATATTTTGGAAAAGGACTGGGGAATGGCCTAGGGCAAAACAGGCCTTGCAAGCTAAAGAGCAGAGGCCCTGGGGGCCTGAGTCTCAGACACACACCTGCAACCCCCCCCCCCCCACCCACACACACACACACACCCCACCCCACACACACATACAAGAGGCTCCCGGGAGTAAAAGATTACCTTGACCTATGTTGACACCCACGACTATGACTATACCTATAGGTGTCCCAAGACAAGCAGCTCAACGATACCTTGAACCCTTATCTGTTCCTGTGCTTTCTTGCAGAAAATTCTCATGCGCTTCTTTCCCCTCGTGGAAGCACCTGCTCTTCCCCATAGGTAGCCACCGTGCAACCAGCTGCTGCTGATCCAAGAATTGGGAGGATGTCTGGAAATGATCAGTGATCCCGAGACAAACGCTCCCTTCCGTGATCAAAGCAACTCGGGGAGCTGTCTTCTCCCCCTCACCCCACACACCGCCTCCTCCCTTGTGTACAACCTGCCTCTTTGAATAAAAAAAAAAGTTTTGCTTGGCTAGCCTTAGAGTCTTGTGGATGCGATCTTCATTTCTAGGGCACTGCTGTGCAAGAATCTGGAAAGGGCCTGGGAACAGGTATGTCTGGAGCTCCCTTCCAGAGCTGGCCTGTTTCTACGTACCTACGGATCCGAGTGCCACGGTGAGCTTGTGGAAGAGCTCTCTGGAATGGCTTCGAAGGAAGCACTCGCTCCCGAATTCAGTCTACTACAAAGGGACCCAAAGGTTTTTTGCAAGTTCACCTGATCTAGGATGAACCCTTCAGCAGAGACTAGCCGAGGTCAAGGTATGGGTTTTAGGAAACTAGGCATGTCTTTAGCGTGATCAGCATTCGAGGTCATCCCTTTCTTCTATCTACGTCGACCCCCCCAAGTCCAATACGCTCACGGGAGTGAACCCAATTCGTCAGCCAGAAAAAGAACTTGGGGATGATGGCTGACATCGTCTAAAGCCTCAGGAAAATGTTCACAGGTCATCTCATCGTCATGGGATTTAGAACAAGTGATTTCGATAGCTCTAGGTGGAGGAACTCCTTAAGAAAGGTTATGTTATTTGATGATGATGATGATGATGATGATGATGATGATGATGATGATGATGATGATGATGACTTTTTGGTTAGGTCTACCTAAAAGCAGTTTCTCCCAGACCTTCCTTTTGGGTCACTTTAGAAACTTTAGAGTTGGCGTCAGTGGAAGGATGGGGAATTCGTGGACCGTCTAGATCGTTTGCAAAGATAACCTATGGAGACGTTCACGGCTCAGCAAGTCTCAGTGGACCTACTTCTGTCTCCTTAGGACGGGGAGACTAAAGACGTTTCGATGTATGAGTCCACACGTCTAGCATCCCTTTGGGGCGCGGGGTGGGGTGGGGTGGGGAAACATTTTAAAAAAGTGACGCTGTGTGAAAATGTATGCTTCTAGACGGGATGAAATGGAATCATCCATTTGCCGGTCCAGAAACACGGGTGTCACTGACCCCGTTCACCATGGCTTCCCAGTTCCTGTTCATGACCGATTCAGGTTTCTAAGGGTTCCGAATTCGGATTTGTCTTTTTCTTGTTTTCTTCTCCATTCTTGTCTCAAAGAACTTTATGTTCCAAAAATATTTTTTACCTACCAAATCATAGATTGTCCGTTTGTTCCAAAAACTTTTGGGTTGAGAGATTTTTTTCTTTCTTTCTCTCTCTCTCTCTCTTTCTTTTTTTCCCTCAATCTGTGCATTGTGTTTCTTTCACTTGGTTCTGTTCCTAGGTACAAGGGATTTCTTTTTCATTCCATTAGCTTCAATAAGGGGCTTTGCAGTTTTAGGCGAAAGTAGCAGAAATGTATTTTCTCATTAAGTGTCGGAATGTTGTTTGCCGGTGAGGAGGCTCTCCTTCTGCCAGATGATTGGTGATTGGACGGAGGAAAAAAGGACACATGAGTATGTTCACGAGCACTTACTGACATTTCAGAGGACCTTCAATTAAAAACAGACACCCCAAGCCTCCCCTATCCCCGCCCTGTCAAAGTCATCTGAAGTGGAGAGAAAACCTTGCTATAAAATCATTTTGCTTTTCGTTCGATCAACATGGTGCATGCATTTCCTAGCAGAAACTTAAGCGAGGTGCATGTTCATCATTCAGCAGAATTCTAATTTTCTAGTTCTAAGGAAAACGACTAAAACGAATGAGGAAAACACCTTCCCATGCAATCCTTAGGGAAAGCTCCCACCAACTTTAATGAAAGGAAACTGGGTTTGGAAACAAACGAGTCTTCATTGGGCGACCTTTGATAGAAATGACGCGGGTGGGGGGGGGGAGAGAGAGAGAGACAGACAGACAGAGAGAGAGACAGAGAGAGAGACAGAGAGAGAGAGAGAGAGAGAGAGGGCGCGCGCGCGCGCGCGCGAGCTCACTGTCCCTGGTTCCAGTGTACACACATTTCAGTGACTAGGTGAAATCGCACCAAGAGCCTAACGACGTATTTCCCATGTCCGTTTTCACAGTGGATGGATGAACTGTGCACGCGGCACAGCTGTGTGCGTGAAGTTCAGAGTGTGTGTGTGCGCTGCTGCTGCTGCCTGTTCAGTCTGCCGTGACTCCACACACACATAATAAACGTGCGTGTCCCGGGGGGGGGGGTCCAGGGACCGATCCTCTTTCAGAGCCTGTCGGTGGTTGCCTGGTGTGTATGTGTCTGTTTTCCAGGTCACGCGCAGTGTGTCGTTGTGTTGCTCCCCGCCCCGGTCTCCCCCGTCCGTGGAAAAGAAAAAGAAAGGATTGCCCGAGAACGACGAAAGTGCGGCTGAGAAACCCACAATGGTGACACTGGAAGTCCACTTGGACGGGGTTAGGAGACACCTGAGCATGCCTAGGACAACACTGCCACCGTGTGAGAGACCAGCGCAAGGAGAGCTGAAGAATACAAAGAAGAAAATGGAGGAGGAGGAGGAGGAGGAGGAGGAGGAGGAGGAGGAGGAGGAGGAGGAGGAGGAGGAGGAGGCGGGGTGGGGTGGGGTGGGGGGGTGCTGGTGGGGGTGGTGGAGGGGGAAGGCGGGAGGACAGGTTGAAGATGACTCCAGGCGATGACTTTGGTGCAAACGTTCCCATGAAGAAAAACACTTCGAGAGAGAGTTCAGGACCCAGAGAGCACAAAGGGTTATCTATCGTGTTGGAGGCTGATCTTCAGTTAGGGGAAGAACAGACAAGAAATAGGACTGCTTATCCCGATGTAGAAAGGATACCACGCCGAGAAGGGTTTGAAAACTGCTGTTCCTTATTCCTCTCTATAGAGGATTTTACAAGATGGATCCGATGCGTTCATGTCGATGCTTTCCATGACAGACAGTCGGTCCACGAAATAAATCGCAGTTTGGCTCTTGTTATAGTCTCTACCTTTTAAATGGTGAGTGAGGAAGACAGTTTTTAAGCGTGTCGATACGATTTTTTTTTTTTTTTTTTTTTTTTTGCCGTGCGCGGGCCTCTCACTGTTGTGGCCTCTCCTGTTGCGGAGCACAGGCTCCGGACACGCAGGCTCAGCGGCCACGGCTCACGGGCCCAGCCGCTCCGCGGCATGTGGGATCTTCCCAGACCGGGGCACGAACCCGTGTCCCCTGCATCGGCAGGCGGACTCCCAACCACTGCGCCACCAGGGAAGCCCTCGATACGATTTTTGAATGTCGTGGGACAACGGTATTTTTCCCCCGTGGATGAACAAGATGGCTTTTTTGAGCTTCAGCTTTCAGGGTCCTTTTAGGGTCCTGAACTGCCCTGCCAAGTCAGCCCTGCGTGTCCTTGTGTCCCTTGGGAAGTGTTGGTGCTTGATGACATCATGATATCGAAATCTTGACTGTTGACTGACGAAACCACTGTTGGGAGTTGGTTGGTTGTCCTAATCTCCCTTACCTATGGCACTCACGTGACTGTCCACACTTTGACTCACTTCTCTCTCTCTCTCTCTCTCTCTCTCTCTCTCTCTCTCTCTCTCTCTCTCTCTCCCTCTCCCTCCTCCCCCCCCCCCACACACCTTTTTAAATTCAAGTCTAACTGACTGACAGTCCTATAGTAGTTTTCAGGTGTATACCATAGCGAGTCGAGTCGATCGTTTTACACGTGACACAGGCCTCACCACGATAAGTCTAGTTAGTGTCTGTCACCTTCGATGTCATTACGATAGGGTGGAGTCTACTGTGCCTGCTGTACGTGACATCCCATGACTTATTGACTTCATGACGGGAAGATTGCACCACTTCATCTCCCTCAGCTCTTGCACCCATCACCCCTTTACCCCCTCCCTCCCTCCCTCCCTCCCTCCCTCCCTCCACTGGCCACCACCCATTTGTTCCTTTTCCGTATCTGTGAGCCTGTTTCTGTTTTGTTCTGTGTGTTCAAGTGTACTGTTTTGTAGATTCTGCGTAGAATGGACATCCTCCTGATGTGAGGTATCTCATTTAGCCTGATACCCTCTAGGTCTCTCCATGTTCATGCGGATGGCAAGATTTCATTCCCTTTTAGGGTTGAGTCATATTGCTTTCTCTCTCCCTCCTCTCTCTCCCTCTCTCTCCCTCTCTCTCGCTCCCTGCTCTCTCTCTCCCTCCTCTCTCTCTCTCTCTCTCTCTCTCTCTCTCTCTCTCTCTCTCTCTCTCTCCATCCCTCTCTCTCCCTCTCTGTGTCGCTGTCTCTCTCTCTCTCTCTGTCTCTCCCTCCCTCTCTCTCTCTCTCTCTCTCCCCCTCCCTCTCTCTCCCTCTCTCTCTCCCCCTGTCTCTCCCTCCCTCTCTTTCTCTCTCCCTCCCTCCCTCCCTCTCTCTCGCTCGCTCGCTCTGGCTCTGGCTCTGGCTCTCGCTCTCTCATAGATATAGACGTACGGACACACAGAGAGCGCTAACAGTGTGTCCCTGCCTATCTCTACATTCGTGTAGGTGTTGGTAGAGATAGACATGTACATGTCTTCTTTACCCCCTCCGTGGGCACTCACTGGAGTCGCGGGGTCACATGGTAGTTTTCTGTGCAATGTTTTGAGGGACTTCCATAGTGTTTTCCATACTGCTGTCTTTTGTCGGACAGCCATTCATTCTGTCACCCACCAGGTGACCTGTCTGAGTCCTCCAGCATGCCACGGTGGTGGTGATGGTGGTGGTCTCTCTCCGCTTGAAATAGACGTGTTCGATCAGGAGCCACTTTTTCTGCTGTGACGATCTTGCTGTCGCAACTCCAGATCCTGGGCCTGTCCGAATATCTTTGTCCAGAGAAATGCGTGCGCTTTTTGTGTTCCCCCATTGATGTTTTTAACTCAAAAAAAGTTTTGTGTTTTAGTTTTTGTGTCTTTGGTTGTTGTGCTTCTTTCTTTTCTTTTCTTTTTTGTTTTTCTAATGGCAAATGTTCTGTTCGGGCCTCCAGCCCACTTTTCTCACTGGGTTGCTTGTTTTCTGGCGGCTGAGGTGTGTGAGGCCTCCCTCGGTCTGTTTTGGATAGGCTCCCCTTACTACGGGATGTGCCTGGGCTTGTCCTAGGCCTTTATGGGTCCACGTATACGTAGGCCACAAGCATGTGTAATAGACGTAGGTATACTCTACGTACACGCTGTTTCCTTTGTTTTAAAGGCCAGAGTCGTTCTACAGCTTGACTTCTTGGCTGGTATGGTTTGGTGTGGTCTCGGTGGGACGACGGTTCGTTGCTGTCCATACTTACCGCACTCCACACACACACACGCGCGCACACACACACACACACACACACACACACACACACACACACACACGAGCACCCCCCCCCCCCACGCACGCACACGCACACGCACACGCTCGCACGCAGGGTGTTGCATCGTGCAGGTGTGTCGGAACAGATGTTTCTTTTCTTTTTCTTTTCTTCTTTTTAGGATGACTTTCTGCTTTCTAACAAAGTGAATCGGTCGTCCCATATACATCTATCTGTTCGCACATCCCTTCCCTCTTGCGTCTTGCCGAGCACACGGCCTCAAATAGGCTTTGATATAAGTGAACAAGAAGTCCAAGCAAGGACCCAAGTTACCCTTCCCCCCACCAAAATAGCTGGCGATACGAGAAGCTAGATCTGGATAGGGATTCTTCCATTACTTGCTTAACATTCCAAGCCACTAGAGCAGTGGTTCTCAAAGTATGGTGACCTTGTAACCGAGCAGTACCCTATGGGGCCTTCCTAGGACAGACCCATCCCCCATAGCCTCGGCTGTAGTTCCTCTCTGAAGTACTCAGATAATAGTATCTCAGGCGTATTTCTGGAGTTTTCAGATGCCAAAAACCACCACCCAATGGAAGAAATGAACTCCTTGATGATCATGAGCACGTAGCCCCCAGACCTCCTGGCACCTAAGGATGGATCATGTGACCTGTCCTGTGGCCTCAACATCAGCCCGTCAGAGGATTGTGCACGAGCTGATCACATTCCCTGGGACGTCCCTCCCTCACCTGGCCTTTAAAAATGCTTTGCTGACATCCTTTGGAGATGTCAGGGTGTTTTGGAACACGGGCCACCCCTCTCCTTGCTCGATCCTGCAATAAACCTTTCTCTGCTCCAGACTCCAACCTTTCGGTTTGTTGGGCCTCACTGTGCTTCAGACACACGAACGTGCATTCGGTAACAACCTGACCGGCTTTACCGGCGTCCCCTGATACTGTGTCAGATACTCAAGTTTTAGGCCCCCGTCCGAGCCCTATGGAATCAGCAACTCTATTGGGGCTCAGTGATCTCTGTTATAACTGGCCCTCCAGATGATTTTTATTCACCTTAAAGTTTGAAAATATCTGCCTTGCCAGCTAGCCAAAGCGTCCACCAGCAGGTGAAGGGGAGTGACGCCTGGAAAAGATAGGCAGTAGCCAAGGCAAGGACAGCAGCATTTGCCGTGGTAGTGATGGAGAATGCCTTTTCTCCACTGGATGGCACAGACGAGTATCTGGGGGCAGTGGCAGGGTTATTTAGGATGCTTTACATTTCAGTGTAGAGTGACCTCTGTCCTGGTTTGCCAGGGACTTCCCCTGTGTGAGCACTTAAAATCTCATCCTGGCAAACCCCTTAGCCCTGGATTTGAAAAACTTAGGAAATCACATGCAATTTAGGGGAAACATGATCCAGGTTTTGGGCAAGTCACAAGTGCTAATGAAAGCTAAGCAAGGATGGACAACATCTAGCCTTCTTTACCCCTTTGCAGGAAGGTAAATCTGATTGGGTGAAAGGACGTAGTGTTAAGAAACCTTTGTAGGAACATCCCCTTCTGCTTCGTCCGCTGGTTCTCACTTCTGGCTAGACAGTGGCATCGTCCGAGGAGATTTAAAATGATTTTATTGGTTTAGGATGACCAACTGTTGGTGTGAGGGTTTTTAAAAAGTGCTTCAGATGATTCTAATGTGCAGCCAGATGTAGGTGCCACTGCTTAAGCTTTTGAACCGCTGCTACCTATTTTCACCTCATCTTCCTACGAGAAGATCCAACTGTAGTTGGTTTTTTTTTTTTCTTGTTTTAACTGTCTTATTATAAGATTTACTGTCTTAAATAAGATTGAATGTCCAGAAAATCCTGCTAGTCCATCTGGGGTAGCTGGATCCTTAGAATCATAGCGTTAAGATCTATACCATTTAACTATTGTGATTGGCCTTTTTATTTATTTATTTATTTATTTATTTATTTATTTTTTTTTGCGGTACGCGGGCCTCTCACTGTTGTGGCCTCTCCCGTTGCGGAGCACAGGCTCCGGACGCGCAGGCCCAGCGGCCATGGCTCACGGGCCCAGCCGCTCCGCGGCATATGGGATCCTCCCAGACCGGGGCACGAACCCGTATCCCCTGCATCGGCAGGCGGACTCTCAACCACTGCGCCACCAGGGAGGCCCTGTGATTGGCCTTTTTAAAATGAACATATGCATTGAATGAGTCCCATCTGTTTTGAAGTTGTCATGTTGGGGAGCTATACCTCTAATCTGCTGCCATTGCTAAATATCTGGACACCTCTTATTAGGAATTGCTTTGACACATCTTTCGGGGTTACAACCAAGATGGCTGTATTATTTGTACTGGGAGGGACCACAAAGACCTCACCAAGATCCCCCGCTGTACTTTCTACCCCCATCTCTAACCCTTGGCAACTTCTAATCTGTTCTCCATCTCCACCGTTTTGTTATTTTAAGAATAATATGTAAATATCATCCTGAATGACTTCATCTTCGGAGATGGGCTTTTTAAAATGTTTCCCTCGGCATCATTCCCTTGAAGTTCATTTCAGTTTTGGCATATAGTAATCATTTGTTCCTTTTGGTTGCTCGGTAGTATTCTATTATAAGATGTTATCACCATGTGTCTCAACATTCATCCACTGAAAGACATGTGGGTAGTGGCCAGTTTTGGGCTGTTATAAATGAAACTGCTATGAACATTGACGTGTAAGTTTCTGTGGGAACTTAATTTAAGTTTGTGTCTCTGTTGGATACATGCTCAAGAGTACAATGACTGCGTTGTAGGGTGAATCTACTTTGAGGATTCCAAGAGACTGTCAAGCTGTCTCTCCGAGTGGCTATAAACCAGTTTATTTTCCCACCGGTGATGGGACATCATTTCCCTCTGGACTCGCCACCAGCATATTGGATGTGGTCACACACGGTACTTTAAGTGTAGTTCTCCTCTGATACCTCATTATGGTCTTAATTTGCATTTCCCCAATGGCTAACGATGTTGAGCATCTTTTCATGGGCCTCTTTGCCATGTGTATATTCTCCTCCATGACATGTCTGTTCCTGTCTTCTGCCTATTTTCTAGTTGGGTTTTTTTAAGTTGTTTGGAGAGTTCTTTGTATATTATAGATACAAGTCATTTGTCTCATGTGGGATTTTCAAATATGTTTTCCCACTGTGTAATTGGAGTTTTCATCCACTTAACATGATCTTCTATGAAGCATTTTAACTCATTTTGATGAGATCCAATTTATCCGTTTTTGCTTGTATGGATCATACTTTCGGTGTCCAGTCTAAGAATTATTCACGTAGTTCTAGATGCCAAAGATTTTCTCCTATTTTTTTTTCTAAAAAGGTCCTGCTTTTACATTTAAGATTATGATCCCCTTTGATTTAATTTTTGTGTAAGGTGTGGAGGTTTAGGTTAAGGTTCATTTTTTGTTTGTTGGTGTTTGTCGAGGGATGTCCAACTGTTTCAGTACCATTTTTTGAAAAGTCTATTCTTCCTTGATAGCTTTCGCACTGCTGTCAAAAACAAGTTACATGTATTGATGTCAGTCTGTTTCTGGGTTCTCTATTCCATTCCATTGATCTGTGGATCTACCCTCCATCATGACTGCAAAATCTTGAAATTGGGTAGATTCATTCCTCCCGTTTTAATCTTCCTTTACAAATGGTTTTAGCTATTCTTCAGCCTCTTCTTACCCTATAGATCTTAGAATAAGCTTGTCTATCTCCACAAAAACCTTGAGGGCATTTTAAGAGTAACTCTGTTAAGCCTCTTAACTTGGGGAGAATGGACATCTTTATCATGTTGTGTTTTCTAATCCATGAACAAGGTATGTCTCACTCTTTGTTTGGGACTTTTAAATTTTTCTTCATCAGCGTTTTGTAATTTTCAGTATAGAGGACCTATAAATGTCTTAGTGGGCTTATATTTAAGTATTTATTTAGGTCCGTTGTAAATGGCGTCACCTATTTTTATTTAAGCTTCTACACATTTGTTATTAATATATAATTTGCTAAAACTGTGTTGATTTGTACTCTAAAACATTTACACACACTCCGAAGAGCTCAGTTTCGTTTTCTTTTTCTCTATGGCTGACCGGTATGCCGTTGCAGATGTGTACCGCCTCTTCTTGATCCGTTCATCCGAGGATGGACACACTTGGGTTGTTTCCGTCTCCGGGCTATTGTGAATCGAGCTGCAGTGAACATTTTGGTCCCCGTGTCTTTTTTGGAAGGATGGTTTTCTCAGGGTCTCTCTAGGCCTCGTAGTGGGATTGCTGGGTCCTAGGGTCGTTTGTATGTGTGGTTTTGGAAGGAACCTCCCGTCCTGTTCTCCATAGTGGCTGTACCGATTCACATTCCCACCAGCAGTGAGTGAGTGAGTGCAAGAGTGTTCCCTTTTCTCCACACCCTCTCCGGCAGGCACTGATTGCCTTTCTAGATTTTTGGAGGATGGCCATTCTGACTGGGGTGAGATGCTATCTCATGGTAGTTTTGATGTGCATGGCTCTGATGATGAAGGACGTTGAGCGTGACCTTCCTTCGTGGGCTGGTGGGCGGTCTGTGTATCTTCTTTGGAGAGATGCCTATTTGAGTCTTCCGCCCACGTTTGGATGGGGTTGTTTGTTTTTTTGGCTGTGGAGAGCTGCCTGAGCTGCTTCTACCTTTTGGAGATGAATCCTTTGTCCGTGGCTTCATTTGCAAATATTTCCTCCCGTCGTTCTGAGAGGGTTGTCTTTTGGTCTTGTTTATGGTTTCCTTTGCTGTGCAAAAGCTTTGAAGTTTCATCAGGTCCCATGGGTTTATCTTGGTTTTTATTTCCACGTCTCTGGGAGGTGGGTCCGAAAGGATCTTGCGGTGATCTAGGTCAGAGCGTGTTCTCTGCCTCTGTGTTCCTCTAAGAGTTGGATCGTTTCTGGCCTTACGTTTAGGAGCTCAGTTTCTTTAGTGGATGGCTATTGACTCCCCCTTCGCCCCCCCCTCCACCGCCCCCCCCCCCCCCGCCCGCATTCCGCCAACCCCCGCCTCACCACCCCAGCCAGCCCCGCCCGTGACTGTGTGGTCAGTCCGTTTTGAAATCCACGTTCTCGCGACCGACCGCAAGGGCGATTTCCCCACCCACCCACGCACGCGCGTGTTGTCTTTGGACTTTGTCGCCGTGTAGGCAGAGACAGATGTTTGTTTCCACTCGTGTGGGGTCAGAGTGTATCCTTCCCTTCCTTTCTGGCTTCTGGGCTTTGCGTGTCTGCTTCTGAAAGACCTCCATCCACCGTTCGAGAAAGGATGAATTCCTGCGTTGTTCTCTGAGCGCTTGCCTGGTTTCGGTTTGCCGGTCCCCGCCTTCCCTGTCTCCCTCTCTCCCTCCCTCCCTCTCTCCCTCCCTCCCTCCCTCCCTCCCTCCCTCCCTCCGTCCGTCCGTCCGGGCAGCCGGCCGGGGATCTTGCTCGTGACCCTCTGGGCGGCCCGTGCCGGCCGCCCCGGGCCCCGCCGGCGTCTCCGTGGGCTATCCCCCCGCCGAGGAATCGCGTCGTGTCCCTTGAGGCAGCCTCCCGGCGACATCTTCCCAGCTCCCCCCCCGCCCCAACCCCGTCTGCTGCCGGTGTGGCGCCGTGTCGTGCCGACCCGGGAGCTAGCTCCGTCCGAGACGGACGCCTCAGGGCCGCGCCAGACGCCCGCCGCCTCGCCCCGGGCTTAGCCCGGGCGTTTGGGCGGCCCGGCGCTGCCGCGTCCTCGGTGGCCGGCCGGCGACAGGGACCCGGCGGCCCGGGGACGTTGGAGCCGGTTGTCGGGAGCCACCTGGCGGCCGCTTTTATATTGTCCCTTGTCTCTGGAGCTCCGGCGACCTTCGTGAGGGTTGGGACCGGGCCGCCGGGCCCGAGGCAGAGTTCCGTGAGCCGGGCGACGTTGGTGGCGACTGTCGCGGTGGCGCCCAGGCGTGGGCGCCTCCTGCTGTCGCTTGAGATTGGGCGTGCAGGTCTATGTGGCTGTGACCGTCGCCGCAGTCTCGAGCCCGTCCTGTGGGGCCGTCTGGCCTGGTCGACCAGCATCCGGCCGCGGGGACCGACCGACACGGCCACTCGACGCGACCTGGGACGGGCCGCCGCCGCCGCCGCCGCCGCCGCCGCCGCCGCCGCGGTGGCAAGGGAGAGGGTCTTTCTTCCGCGTCCTCCTGAGCGGAGGACTGTGGCTTGGCGGTCGGGCCGCCTTCTCCTGGCTCTCACCCTTTGGACCGTTGGCCTGGGCCGCGAGGGGTGACCCGCAGAGAGAGGCACGGGCCCGCGTGCGGTCCCTCGTGGGCTCCGGTCGCCTGGGAAAAGGTTTTCAAGTCCCCCTGCCCTGGGTGTCCGGGGACGTGGACGGACCGGGCCCTGCTCGCGCGGGGTGGCCGGGGAGGGCGCACCCGGCCCTTCAGCGGGCCCACGTGGGTCCCGGTCGGTCGGCGGACGCGACTTTTTCTCACCCTCCCCCGCCCCACCGTCCTCCACCGCGAGCCCCGGGGTGGGGACCGGCCCGAGCCGTTCCTTCCTGGGCGGCCCGGGCCCCGGCGCGCTCCCTCGTGGGGCCCGCTCGTCGGAGGCGGCCGAGTGTGGGACATTTTCTTTTTCTTGAACCGTCTTCGCCCGGAGACTCGGAGGGGGACCGGGACCTGCCCGCGCGGGCGGGCGGGCGGGCGAACCGGGGAGGGCGACCCCGGCCCGCTCGCTGCCTCCCCACCCCCCCCACCCCCCCACGGTTCCCCGCCCCCACTTGGTCGCCACGCTCCTCGGGTCGACCAGGTGGCCCCCGAGAGCTCCGGGGCTGGTGTGGATGGGGAAGAGTTGGGGACAGGTGGCCGGACCGAGGTTTCGGGGTCCCCCCCGCGATTCGTGGATGGGCCCCGCTCCCGGGCGCTGTGATATTTTTCGCCCGAAATGGGCCTTTTTTGCCACCAGGTAGGTGCTGACACGGTGTTCTCTGGCGTCTAGTCGCTGAGGGACTTTGGGGCTCTGGGCGCACGCAGGGATCTGGGCTGTGGGCCGCGGGCCGCCGTCCGGCGCCCGAACCGTCCCCTCGCCCCTTGAGCCGCCCGCCTGGGCCTGCGCGCCGGCTCTCGTGTGTGCCTGTGTGTGCGCCCGGCTGACCCGACCCGCGGTGCCGCCTCCGGTCTCTGGCTCACCCGAGGGCGGCGGGGCGCGAGGGGTGGCGCGTGGGTCTTCCACCCCGTGCGACTCCACCTCGCCCCGCCGCGAGGCACCCGGTGGTGGCTGCGACGACCCCCCCCCCGCAGGCTCTGTGCCACGTGTCAGGCGTTCTCCTCGCGGGGTCGTCGGCCACTGGAGTTGCCCGAGAGGAGAGGAGAGGAGAGGGTGTGGGGCGGTGGTGTGCCGGTGAGGCTGAAGCAGGCTCCTCGGGTGATGGTCCTCGCCGTGCCCCTCCCCCGCCTTCGGGGCCCTGTGGCCCGTGGCTCTCCGGATTATTGACGGATCGATGTGGTGATGTCGCGCTCTCCTGGGCCGGGCCGAAGTCGCGCCAGACGAGGGACGGACGTTCTTGTCGAACGGGACCGCTCTTCTCGTTGTGCCCGCGGCGTGCCCCCTCGCCTCTCTCGTCACGCACTCCCGACCCGTCGAGAGGTGTGTGTGGAAGGCGCGGGGGCTGGTGTGGTCTCCCGGCCCTGACCCTCGGTCCCCCGGCCTCACGGCGTGGGCGGGCCCGTGGTCCTCGGACGCAGCAGACCCTCTTGCTTCGCCTCCTTGGCGTGCGCCTCGCGAGCGGTCCTCCCCGCGTCGGTGGGGGGGGCCGTCCCGCCGCTGCGCTGCGCGCCCCTGCCGGCGCGTGAGCGTGCCTTGCTTGGTCCTCTGTGGTGCCCCTGGAGCGCTCCGGGTCGTCCCTCAGGTGCCCGAGGCCGAGCGGTGGTGTCGTTCCCTTATTCCCAGCGTGCTCCTCGGGTCCCCGCCGCGGTGGTGTGTCCCGTGAGTGGCTCTCCTCGGTGAGAGGGGGGGGGTCGAGACGGTCAAGGGGAAGGCGGCGGGGGTGTGTGTGCCTGTCTCTCTCTCTCTCTCCCCCCCGATGGGGGGACGGGACAGGTGCCGCCTCGTCGCCGTCGTCCTCGCACGGTGTGTGCTGCGAGGGGGACTTGAGTGTGGCCAGGGCGTGGCACACGGGCGTGGGTGCGATCGTGTTGGGCCGGGGGGCCTCTGTGAGGAAGGGGGGTTTCTGTCGCGCTCCTCGGGCGTGCACTCCCTCCTTCCGGAGCCCCCCATAGACGAGCCCGGGGGCGGCACGGCGGAGGTTGTGCCCCCTGGCTGTGGCCGCGGACGCCCCTTTGGGCCGTGTGCCTCCCCGTACCGCAGACCTCCCCCCAAACCCCACCCCCGCCCAGTCGTGGACTCGGCGGCGGCTCGTGGAGCGCCTCCGCGGGCCCGAAGGGGGAGAGACGATGGGTGGGGGATGACGCCCCCTCGGTGAGAAAGCCTTCTCTAGCGATCCGAGAGGGAGCCTTGGGGTACCGGACCCCCCAGCCGCTGCCCCTCCCAAGCGTGCAGTGGCCACGAGGGCGACTGCCAGAGCACGTGGGCAAGAGTCCCTCGCCTCGGCGGGCGGGTGGGCTCGCGCCGGCCCCGCGGTGGGGCCGAGCGCCGCTCTTTGCCTACCGCGGCCCGCGCCTCCCCCCTCTGAGTCGGGGGAGGGTCCCGCCAGGCCGGCGTCCGGCGCGGGGCCGTGTGCACGCGTGTGCGCGCGGCGACCCCGGTGGTGTGGAGCCCGAGGGGGCGGGGAGGGGACGCCCGGGCGTCCCGGCTCCCCAGTCCCGCAGCCACGAGGAGCCCGTCGCGCCTTGCCCTGACCGCTCGTCGCGGCGGGTGGCGGGCGGTGTGTGGGCACGGTGCGGGTCGCCTCGCTCGGGAGCGTTGCCCCGGGGCACGAGCCCCCCGGGGGTCGGACTTGGATGCAGGCGGAGGCGGCGAGGACGTTGAGGTGTGGCGTTTGGGCGGACGGGTCCCTCCGTGCCACGCGGGGGGAACGTCGCACACGCGGGCCCCCCGGCGGCGGGGCCGGGTCGTGGGAGGCCCCGGGGTGGCTGGGGCCGGCCGGCGTCTCAGGCGTCGTGGGACCGCCTTCGTGCGTGTGGCGGTGGGACCCCGCGCTTGTTTTCCTGGTGGCCCGGTCGTGTCCTCGGCCCTTCCTCTCCCTGGGCAGCGCCCCCCGCGCCCCTGCCCCGCGGCCCTCGCTGTGTGCGTGCGTGCCGCCGCCCCCCTCCCCGTCGCCGCCGGCCCTAACCCGCCCCCACCCCTCCGTGACCCCTTCCCCCCCGTCCTCTGGGACCGAGCTGGCCTCGCCCACGTGAGGGTGTCGCCCCCCCGGCCGCCTCGGCCGGCGGCGTCCCCGGGTGGCGTGCTCACGGTT
>NW_027671830.1:35000-36429 GCF_964165515.1 Mesoplodon bidens
TTTGTCTGTGTCCTGGACGTCTCCTCCTCCTCCTCCTCCTCCTCCTCCTCCTCCTCCTCCTCCTCCTCCTCCTCCCCCCCTTGTCCTCTCCGCGTTGTCGAGGTCGACCAGTTGTCTCGCGCGGACTTGGGCTCCCCGGGCCCCAGATGTTGGCCGTTTATCGATCCTATATTCTAAATTCTCGGCGTACTCGTGCCGGCTGACGCCGCCCTGCTGTCCACCTTCCGTGCAATCGCAGGGACGCTGGGGAAAACTGCTTCCGGGTCCCCAGGTCCCCAGTGCCCCGTCCGCGGCCGTCGCTGAGCGGAGAAATGCGCACCAGGAGGATCGGGTTCCTCATCGTGTCCCCCTCGCCCCCTCGCCCCGCCGCACGGCCCCCCGGCCCCCCGGCCGCCCTGCTGCTCCCGATCCCGATTGCTGTCCGCTCACTCGACAGCCGGTTGCCGGGCGCCACCTGCCGGTCGGTCGCTTTTTATACGGGCCAAAGAGGTCGACCAGATGGCTGGGCCGGCCTGGGTGGGCGGGGCCGATTTCTGAAGGGCGGGGGTATTCGTTAGGGTGGGAGGACGGCAGGGGATTTGACTTCGTGGGCCAGAGGCCAGGGGGGCGGGGAATGGTAGCCACTCTTTCTCCTCCTCCTCCTCCTCCTCCTCCTCCTCCTCCTCCTCCTCCTCCTCCTCCTCCTCCTCCTCCTCCTCCTCCTCCTCCTCCTCCTCCTCCACCTCCTCCTCCTCCTCCTCCTCCTCCACCTCCTCCTCCTCCTCCTCCACCTCCTCCTCCTCCTCCTCCTCCTCCTCCTCCACCTCCTCCTCCTCCTCCTCCTCCTCCTCCTCCTCCTCCTCCCCCTCCTCCCCCCCTTGTCCTCTCCGCGTTGTCGAGGTCGACCAGTTGTCTCGCGCGGACTTGGGCTCCCCGGGCCCCAGATGTTGGCCGTTTATCGATCCTATATTCTAAATTCTCGGCGTACTCGTGCCGGCTGACGCCGCCCTGCTGTCCACCTTCCGTGCAATCGCAGGGACGCTGGGGAAAACTGCTTCCGGGTCCCCAGGTCCCCAGTGCCCCGTCCGCGGCCGTCGCTGAGCGGAGAAATGCGCACCAGGAGGATCGGGTTCCTCATCGTGTCCCCCTCGCCCCCTCGCCCCGCCGCACGGCCCCCCGGCCCCCCGGCCGCCCTGCTGCTCCCGATCCCGATTGCTGTCCGCTCACTCGACTGCCGGTTGCCGGGCGCCACCTGCCGGTCGGTCGCTTTTTATACGGGCCAAAGAGGTCGACCAGATGGCTGGGCCGGCCTGGGTGGGCGGGGCCGATTTCTGAAGGGCGGGGGTATTCGTTAGGGTGGGAGGACGGCAGGGGATTTGACTTCGTGGGCCAGAGGCCAGGGGGGCGGGGAATGGTAGCCACTCTTTCTCCTCCTCCTCCTCCTCCTCCT
>NW_027671829.1:0-118000 GCF_964165515.1 Mesoplodon bidens
TTCCGTACCCTCACCTGTGCCCTAAGCCTTGCCGTTCCCTAACCCTAACCCTAGCCTGGAACGGAAACCAACCACCAGCCCTAGAGCTTACTTTACGCCGTTGCCTACTCCTGGCCCGTACGCTGGCAGTGACCCGTGCGTCAGCACGTAGCCTGAACCTCCCACGTTTCCGTACCCTCACCTGTGCCCTAAGCCTTGCCGTTCCCTAACCCTAACCCTAGCCCGGAATGGAAACCCACCACCAGACCTACACCTTACCCTACGCCGTTGCCTACTCCTGGCCTGTACTCTGGCACTGACCCGTGCATCAGCACGTAGCCTTACCCTCCCGCGTTTCCGTACCCTGACCTGTGCCCTAAGCCTTGCCGTTCCCTAACCCTAACCCTAGCCCTGAACGCAAATCCACCACAAGCCGTACACTTTATCCTACGCCTTTGCCTACTCCTGGCACGTACGCTGGCTCTGACCCGTGCGTCAGCACGTAGCCTGACCCTCCCACGTTTCCATACCCTCACCTGTGCCCTAAGCCATGCCGTTCCCTAACCCTAACCCTAGCCGGGAACGGAAATCAACCTCAAGCCCTTCACCTTACCATACGCCGTTGCCTACTCCTGGCCTGTACGCTGGCACGGAACCATGCGTCAGCACGTAGCCTCACCCTCCCACGTTTCCGTACCCTCACCTGTGCCCTAAGCCTTGCCGTTCCCTAACCCTAACCCTAGCCCGGAACGGAAACACACCACCAGCCCTACACCTTACCTTATGCCGTACCCTATTCCTGGCCCATACGCTGGCACTGAACCGTGCGTCAGCACGTAGCCTGACCCTCCCACGTTTCCGTACCCTCACCTGTGCCCTAAGCCTTGCCGTTCCCTAACCCTAACCCTAGCCCGGAACACAAATCCACCACCAGCCCTACACTTTATCCTACGCCGTTGCCTACTCCTGGCCAGTACGCTGGCACTGACCCGTGCGTCAGCACGTAGCCTGACCCTCCCACGTTCACGTACCCTCACCTGTGCCCTAAGCCTTGCCGTTCCCTAACCCTAACCCTAGCCCGGAATGGAAACCCACCACCAGCCGTACACCTTACCTTACGCTGTACCCTACTCCTGACCCGTACGCTGGCACTGACCCGTGCGTCAGCACGTAGCCTGACCCTCCCACGTTTCCGTATCCTCACCTGTGCCCTAAGCCTTGCCGTTCCCTAACCATAACCCTAGCCCGGAATGGAAACCCACAACCAGCCCTACACCTTACCTTGCGCCGTACCCTATTCCTGGCCCGTACGCTGGCACTGAACCGTGCGTCAGCACGTAGCCCGACCCTCCCTCGTTTCCGTACGCTCACCTGTGCCCTAAGCCTTGCCGTTCCCTAACCCTAACCCTAGCCTGGAACGGAAACCAACCACCAGCCCTACACCTTACCTTACGCCGTTGCCTACTCCTGGCCCGTACGCTGGCACTGAACCGTGCGTCAGCACGTAGCCCGACCCTCCCTCGTTTCCGTACCCTCACCTGTGCCCTAAGCCTTGCCGTTCCCTAACCCTAACCCTAGCCTGGAACGGAAACCAACCACCAGCCCTACACCTTACCTTACGCCGTTGCCTACTCCTGGCCCGTACGCTGGCACTGACCCGTGCGTCAGCACGTAGCCTGACCCTCCCTCGTTCACGTACCCTCACCTGTGCCCTAAGCCTTGCCGTTCCCTAACCCTAACCCTAACCCGGAACGGAAACCCACAACCAGCCCTACACCTTACCTTGCGCCGTACCCTATTCCTGGCCCGTACGCTGGCACTGAACCGTGCGTCAGCACGTAGCCCGACCCTCCTTCGTTTCCGTACCCTCACCTGTGCCCTAAGCCTTGCCGTTTGCTAACCCTAACCCTAGCCTGGAACGGAAACCAACCACCAGCCCTACACCTTACCTTACGCCGTTGCCTACTCCTGGCCCGTACGCTGGCACTGAACCGTGCGTCAGCACGTAGCCCGACCCTCCCTCGTTTCCGTACCCTCACCTGTGCCCCAAGCCTTGCCGTTCCCTAACCCTAACCCTAGCCTGGAACGGAAACCAACCACCAGCCCTACACCTTACCTTACGCCGTTGCCTACTCCTGGCCCGTACGCTTGCACTGACCCGTGCGTCAGCACGTAGCCTCACCCACCCACGTTTCCGTACCCTCACCTGTGCCCTAAGCCTTGCCATTCCCTAACCCTAACACTAGCCCGGAACGGAAACCAACCACCATCCCTACACCTTACCCTACGCCGTTGCCTACTCCTGGCTTGTACTCTGGCACTGACCCATGCATCAGCACGTAGCCTAACCCTCCTGCGTTTCCGTACCCTCACCTGTGCCCTAAGCCTTGCCGTTCCCTAACCCTAACCCTAGCCTGGAACGGAAACCAACCACCAGCCCTACATCTTACCTTACGCCATTGCCTACTCCTGGCCCGTACGCTGGCACTGACCCGTGCGTCAGCACGGGGCCTGACCCTCCCACGTTTCCGTACCCTCACCTGTGCCCTAAGCCTTGCCGTTCCCTAACCCTAACCCTAACCCTAACACTAGCCCGGAACGGAAACCAACCACCATCCCTACACCTTACCCTACGCCGTTGCCTATTCCTGGCTTGTACTCTGGCACTGACCCATGCATCAGCACGTAGCCTAACCCTCCTGCGTTTCCGTACCCTCACCTGTGCCCTAAGCCTTGCCGTTCCCTAACCCTAACCCTAGCCCGGAACGCAAATCCACCAGCAGCCCTACACTTTACCCTACGCCGTTGCCTACTCCTGGCCACTACGCTGGCACTGACCCGTGCGTCAGCACGTATCCCGACCCTCCCACGTTTCCGTACCCTCACATGTGCCCTAAGCCTTGCTGTTCCCTAACCCTAACCCTAGCCTGGAACGGAAAACAACCACCAGCCCTACACCTTACCTTACGCCGTTGCCTACTCCTGGCCCGTACGCTGGCACTGACACGTGCGTCAGCATGTAGCCTGACCCTCCCACGTTTCCGTACCCTCACCTGTGCCCTAAGCCTTGCCGTTCCCTAACCCTAACCTTAGCCCAGAACACAAATCCACCACCAGCCGTACACTTTATCCTACGCCGTTGCCTACTCCTGGCCCGTACGCTGGCACTGACCCGTGCGTCAGCACGTAGCCCGAGCCTCCCACGTTTCCGTACCTTCACCTGTGCCCTAAGCCTTGCCGTTCCCTAACCCTAACCCTAGCCTGGAACGGAAATCAACCAAAGCCCTACACCTTAACTTACACCGTACCCTGCTCCTGGCCCGTACGCTGGCACTGAACCGTGCGTCAGCACGTAGCCTGACCCTCCCACGTTTCTGTGCCCTCAGCTGTGCCCTAAGCCTTGCCGTTCCCTAACCCTAACCATAGCCCGGAATAGAAACCCACCACCAGCCCCACACCTTACCTTACGCCGTACCCTACTCCTGTCCCGTACGCTGGCACTGACCCGTGTGTCAGCACGTAGCCTGACCCTCCCACGTTTCCGTACCCTCACCTGTGCCCTAAGCCTTGCCGTTCCCTAACCCTAACCCTAGCCCGGAATGGAAATCCACCAACAGCCCTACACTTTATCCAACGCCGTTGCCTACTCCTGGCCCGTACGCTGGCATTAACCCGTGCGTCAGCACGTAGCCCGACCCTCCCACGTTTCCGTACCCTCACCTGTTCCCTAAGCCTTGCCGTTCCCTAACCCTAACCCTAGCCTTGAACGGAAACCAACAACCAGCCCTACACCTTACCTTACGCCGTTGCATACTCCTGGCCCGTACGCTGGCACTGACCCGTGCGTCACCACGTAGCCTGACCCACCCACGTTTCCGTACCCTCACCTGTGCCCTAAGCCTTGCCGTTCCCTAACCCTAACACTAGCCCGGAATGGAAACCCACCACCATCCCTACACCTTACCCTACGCCGTTGCCTACTCCTGGCTTGTACTCTGGCACTGATCCGTGCATCAGCACGTAGCCTTACCCTCCCGCGTTTCCGTACCCTAACCTGTGCCCTAAGCCTTGCCGTTCCCTAACCCTAACCCTAGCCTGGAACGGAAACCAACCACCAGCCCTACACCTTACCTTACGCCGTTGCCCACTCCTGGCCCGTACGCTGGCACGGACCCGTGCGTCAGCACGTAGCCTGACCCTCCCACATTTCCGTACCCTCTCCTGTGCCCTAAGCCTTGCCGTTCCCTTACCCTAACCCTAGCCCGGAACGGAAACCCACCACCAGCCCTACACCTTACCTTACGCCGTAACTTATTCCTGGCCAGTACGCTGGCACTGAACCGTGCGTCAGCACGTAGCCTGACCCTCCCACGTTTCCGTACCCTCACCTGTTCCCTAAGCCTTGCCGTTCCCTAACCCTAACCCTAGCCCGGAATAGAACCCCACCACCAGCCCTACAACATACCTTACGCCGTACCCTACTCCTGACCCGTACGCTGGCACTGACCCGTGCGTCAGCATGTAGCCTGACCCTCCCACGTTTCCGTACCCTCACCTGTGCCCTAAGCCTTGCCGTTCCCTAACCCTAACCCTAGCCCGAAATGGAAACCCACCACCAGCCCTACACCTTACCCTACGCCGTTGCCTACTCCTGGCCTGTACTCTGGCACTGACCCGTGCATCAGCACGTAGCCTTACCCTCCCGCGTTTCCGTACCCTGACCTGTGCCCTAAGCCTTGCCGTTCCCTGACACTAACCATAGCCTGGAAAGGAAACCAACCACCAGCCTTACGTCTTACCTTACGCCGTTGCCTACTCCTGGCCCGTACGCTGGCACTGACCCGTGCGTCAGCACGTAGCCTGACCCTCCCACGTTTCCGTACCTTCACCTGTGCCCTAAGCCTTGCCGTTCCCTAACCCTAACCCTAGCCCGGAATGGAGACCCACCACCAGCCCTACACCTTACCCTACGCCGTTGCCTACTCCTGGCCTGTACTCTGGCACTGACCCGTGCATCAGCACGTAGCCTTACCCTCCCGCGTTTCCGTACCCTGACCTGTGCCCTAAGCCTTGCCGTTCCCTAACCCTAACCCTAGCCCTGAACGCAAATCCACCACCAGCCGTACACTTTATCCTACGCCGTTGCCTACTCCTGGCCCGTACGCTGGCACTGACCCATGCGTCAGCACGTAGCCTGACCCTCCCACGTTTCCATACCCTCACCTCTGCCCTAAGCCTTGCCGTTCCCTAACCCTAACCCTAGCCGGGAACTGAAATCAACCACAAGCCCTTCACCTTACCTTACGCCGTTGCCTTCTCCTGGCCTGTATGCTGGCACGGACCCATGCGTCAGCACGTAGCCTGACCCTCCCACATTTCCGTACCCTCACCTGTGCCCTAAGCCTTGCCGTTCCCTAACCCTAACGCTAGCCCGGAATGGAAACCCACCACCAGCCCTACACCTTACCCTACGCCGTTGCCTACTCCTGGCCTGTACTCTGGCACTAACCCGTGCATCAGCACGTAGCCTTACCCTCCCGCGTTTCCGTACCCTGACCTGTGCCCTAAGCCTTGCCGTTCCTAACACTAACCCTAGCCCTGAACGCAAATCCACCACCAGCCGTACACTTTACCCTACGCCGTTGCCTACTCCTGGCCCGTACGCTGGCACTGACCCATGCGTCAGCACGTAGCCTGACCCTCCCACGTTTCCGTACCCTCACCTGTGCCCTAAGCCTTGCCGTTCCCTAACCCTAACCCTAGCCGGGAACGGAAATCAACCACAAGCCCTTCACCTTACCTTACGCCGTTGCCTACTCCTGGCCTGTATGATGGCACGGACACGTGCGCCAGCACGTAGCCTCACCCTCCCACGATTCCGTACCCTCACCTGTGCCCTAAGCCTTTCCGTTCCCTAACCCTAACCCTAGCCCAGAACGCAAATCCACCACCAGCCCTACACTTTATCCTACGCCGTTGCCTACTCCTGGCCCGTACGCTGGCACTGACCCGTGCGTCAGCACGTAGCCCTAGCCTCCCACGTTTCCGTACCTTCACCTGTGCCCTAAGCCTTGCCGTTCCTTAACCCTAACCCTAGCCTGGAACGGAAATCAACCAAAGCCCTACACCTTAACTTACGCCGTACCCTGCTCCTGGCCCATACGCTGGCACTGAACCGTGCGTCAGCACGTAGCCTGACCCTCCCACGTTTCCGTACCCTCACCTGTGCCCTAAGCCTTGCCGTTCCCTAACCCTAACCCTAGCCCGGAATGGAAACCCACCACCAGCCCTACACTTTATCCAACGCCGTTGCCTATTCCTGGCCCGTACGCTGGCATTAACCCGTGCGTCAGCACGTAGCCCGACCCTACCACGTTTCCGTACCCTCACCTGTTCCCTAAGCCTTGCCGTTCCCTAACCCTAACCCTAGCCTTGAACGGAAACCAACAACCAGCACTACACCTTACCTTACGCCGTTGCCTACTCCTGGCCCGTACGCTGGCACTGACCCGTGCGTCACCACGTAGCCTGACCCACTCACGTTTCCGTACCCTCAACTGTGCCCTAAGCCTTGCCGTTCCCTAACCCTAACCCTAGCCTTGAACGGAAATGAACCACAAGCCCTTCACCTTACCTTACGCCGTTGCCTACTCCTGGCCTGTATGCTGGCACGGACCCGTGCGTCAGCACGTAGCCTCACCCTCCCACGTTTCCGTACCCTCACCTGTGCCCTAAGCCTTGCCGTTCCCTAACCCTAACACTAGCCCAGAACGCAAATCCACTTCCAGCCCTACACTTTATCCTACGCCGTTGCCTACTCCTGGCCCGTACGCTGGCACTGACCCGTGCGTCAGCACGTAGCCCGACCCTCCCACGTTTCCGTACCCTCCCATGTGCCCTAAGCCTTGCCGTTCCCTAACCCTAACCCTAGCCTGGAACGGAAATCAACCAAAGCCCTAAACCTTAACTTACGCCGTACCCTGCTCCTGGCCCGTACGCTGGCACTGAACCGTGCGTCAGCACGTAGCCTGACCCTCCCACGTTTCCATGCCCTCACCTGTGACCTAAACCTTGCCGTTCCCTAACCCTAACCCTAGCCCGGAATAGAAACCCACCAACAGCCCTACACCTTACCTTACGCCGTACCGTATTCCTGGCCCGTACGCTGGCATTGAACCGTGCGTCAGCACGTAGCCTGACCCTCCCACGTTTCCGTACCCTCACCTGTACCCTAAGCCTTGCCGTTCCCTAACCCTAACCCTAGCCCGGAATAGAAACCCACCACCAGCCCTACACCTTACCTTAAGCCGTACCCTACTCCTGACCCGTACGCTGGCACTGACCCGTGCGTCAGCACGTAGCCTGACCCTCCCACGTTTCCGTACCCTCACCTGTGCCCTAAGCCTTGCCGTTCCCTAACCCTAACCCTAGCCCGGAACGCAAATCCACCACCAGCCTTACACTTTACCCTACGCCGTTGCCTTCTCCTGGTCAGTACGCTGGCACTGACCCGTGCGTCAGCACGTAGCCCGAACCTCCCACGTTTCCGTACCCTCACATGTGCCCTAAGCCTTGCCGTTCCCTAAGCCTAACCCTAGCCTGGAACGGAAAACAACCACCAGCCCTACACCTTACCTTACGCCGTTGCCTACTCCTGGCCCGTACGCTGGCACTGAACCGTGCGTCAGCACGTAGCCCGACCCTCCCTCGTTTCCGTACCCTCACCTGTGCCCCAAGCCTTGCCGTTCCCTAACCCTAACCCTAGCCTGGAACGGAAACCAACCACCAGCCCTACACCTTACCTTACGCCGTTGCCTACTCCTGGCCCGTACGCTTGCACTGACCCGTGCGTCAGCACGTAGCCTCACCCACCCACGTTTCCGTACCCTCACCTGTGCCCTAAGCCTTGCCATTCCCTAACCCTAACACTAGCCCGGAACGGAAACCAACCACCATCCCTACACCTTACCCTACGCCGTTGCCTACTCCTGGCTTGTACTCTGGCACTGACCCATGCATCAGCACGTAGCCTAACCCTCCTGCGTTTCCGTACCCTCACCTGTGCCCTAAGCCTTGCCGTTCCCTAACCCTAACCCTAGCCTGGAACGGAAACCAACCACCAGCCCTACATCTTACCTTACGCCATTGCCTACTCCTGGCCCGTACGCTGGCACTGACCCGTGCGTCAGCACGGGGCCTGACCCTCCCACGTTTCCGTACCCTCACCTGTGCCCTAAGCCTTGCCGTTCCCTAACCCTAACCCTAACCCTAACACTAGCCCGGAACGGAAACCAACCACCATCCCTACACCTTACCCTACGCCGTTGCCTATTCCTGGCTTGTACTCTGGCACTGACCCATGCATCAGCACGTAGCCTAACCCTCCTGCGTTTCCGTACCCTCACCTGTGCCCTAAGCCTTGCCGTTCCCTAACCCTAACCCTAGCCCGGAACGCAAATCCACCAGCAGCCCTACACTTTACCCTACGCCGTTGCCTACTCCTGGCCACTACGCTGGCACTGACCCGTGCGTCAGCACGTATCCCGACCCTCCCACGTTTCCGTACCCTCACATGTGCCCTAAGCCTTGCTGTTCCCTAACCCTAACCCTAGCCTGGAACGGAAAACAACCACCAGCCCTACACCTTACCTTACGCCGTTGCCTACTCCTGGCCCGTACGCTGGCACTGACACGTGCGTCAGCATGTAGCCTGACCCTCCCACGTTTCCGTACCCTCACCTGTGCCCTAAGCCTTGCCGTTCCCTAACCCTAACCTTAGCCCAGAACACAAATCCACCACCAGCCGTACACTTTATCCTACGCCGTTGCCTACTCCTGGCCCGTACGCTGGCACTGACCCGTGCGTCAGCACGTAGCCCGAGCCTCCCACGTTTCCGTACCTTCACCTGTGCCCTAAGCCTTGCCGTTCCCTAACCCTAACCCTAGCCTGGAACGGAAATCAACCAAAGCCCTACACCTTAACTTACACCGTACCCTGCTCCTGGCCCGTACGCTGGCACTGAACCGTGCGTCAGCACGTAGCCTGACCCTCCCACGTTTCTGTGCCCTCAGCTGTGCCCTAAGCCTTGCCGTTCCCTAACCCTAACCATAGCCCGGAATAGAAACCCACCACCAGCCCCACACCTTACCTTACGCCGTACCCTACTCCTGTCCCGTACGCTGGCACTGACCCGTGTGTCAGCACGTAGCCTGACCCTCCCACGTTTCCGTACCCTCACCTGTGCCCTAAGCCTTGCCGTTCCCTAACCCTAACCCTAGCCCGGAATGGAAATCCACCAACAGCCCTACACTTTATCCAACGCCGTTGCCTACTCCTGGCCCGTACGCTGGCATTAACCCGTGCGTCAGCACGTAGCCCGACCCTCCCACGTTTCCGTACCCTCACCTGTTCCCTAAGCCTTGCCGTTCCCTAACCCTAACCCTAGCCTTGAACGGAAACCAACAACCAGCCCTACACCTTACCTTACGCCGTTGCATACTCCTGGCCCGTACGCTGGCACTGACCCGTGCGTCACCACGTAGCCTGACCCACCCACGTTTCCGTACCCTCACCTGTGCCCTAAGCCTTGCCGTTCCCTAACCCTAACACTAGCCCGGAATGGAAACCCACCACCATCCCTACACCTTACCCTACGCCGTTGCCTACTCCTGGCTTGTACTCTGGCACTGATCCGTGCATCAGCACGTAGCCTTACCCTCCCGCGTTTCCGTACCCTAACCTGTGCCCTAAGCCTTGCCGTTCCCTAACCCTAACCCTAGCCTGGAACGGAAACCAACCACCAGCCCTACACCTTACCTTACGCCGTTGCCCACTCCTGGCCCGTACGCTGGCACGGACCCGTGCGTCAGCACGTAGCCTGACCCTCCCACATTTCCGTACCCTCTCCTGTGCCCTAAGCCTTGCCGTTCCCTTACCCTAACCCTAGCCCGGAACGGAAACCCACCACCAGCCCTACACCTTACCTTACGCCGTAACTTATTCCTGGCCAGTACGCTGGCACTGAACCGTGCGTCAGCACGTAGCCTGACCCTCCCACGTTTCCGTACCCTCACCTGTTCCCTAAGCCTTGCCGTTCCCTAACCCTAACCCTAGCCCGGAATAGAACCCCACCACCAGCCCTACAACATACCTTACGCCGTACCCTACTCCTGACCCGTACGCTGGCACTGACCCGTGCGTCAGCATGTAGCCTGACCCTCCCACGTTTCCGTACCCTCACCTGTGCCCTAAGCCTTGCCGTTCCCTAACCCTAACCCTAGCCCGAAATGGAAACCCACCACCAGCCCTACACCTTACCCTACGCCGTTGCCTACTCCTGGCCTGTACTCTGGCACTGACCCGTGCATCAGCACGTAGCCTTACCCTCCCGCGTTTCCGTACCCTGACCTGTGCCCTAAGCCTTGCCGTTCCCTGACACTAACCATAGCCTGGAAAGGAAACCAACCACCAGCCTTACGTCTTACCTTACGCCGTTGCCTACTCCTGGCCCGTACGCTGGCACTGACCCGTGCGTCAGCACGTAGCCTGACCCTCCCACGTTTCCGTACCTTCACCTGTGCCCTAAGCCTTGCCGTTCCCTAACCCTAACCCTTGCCCGGAATGGAGACCCACCACCAGCCCTACACCTTACCCTACGCCGTTGCCTACTCCTGGCCTGTACTCTGGCACTGACCCGTGCATCAGCACGTAGCCTTACCCTCCCGCGTTTCCGTACCCTGACCTGTGCCCTAAGCCTTGCCGTTCCCTAACCCTAACCCTAGCCCTGAACGCAAATCCACCACCAGCCGTACACTTTATCCTACGCCGTTGCCTACTCCTGGCCCGTACGCTGGCACTGACCCATGCGTCAGCACGTAGCCTGACCCTCCCACGTTTCCATACCCTCACCTCTGCCCTAAGCCTTGCCGTTCCCTAACCCTAACCCTAGCCGGGAACTGAAATCAACCACAAGCCCTTCACCTTACCTTACGCCGTTGCCTTCTCCTGGCCTGTATGCTGGCACGGACCCATGCGTCAGCACGTAGCCTGACCCTCCCACATTTCCGTACCCTCACCTGTGCCCTAAGCCTTGCCGTTCCCTAACCCTAACGCTAGCCCGGAATGGAAACCCACCACCAGCCCTACACCTTACCCTACGCCGTTGCCTACTCCTGGCCTGTACTCTGGCACTAACCCGTGCATCAGCACGTAGCCTTACCCTCCCGCGTTTCCGTACCCTGACCTGTGCCCTAAGCCTTGCCGTTCCTAACACTAACCCTAGCCCTGAACGCAAATCCACCACCAGCCGTACACTTTACCCTACGCCGTTGCCTACTCCTGGCCCGTACGCTGGCACTGACCCATGCGTCAGCACGTAGCCTGACCCTCCCACGTTTCCGTACCCTCACCTGTGCCCTAAGCCTTGCCGTTCCCTAACCCTAACCCTAGCCGGGAACGGAAATCAACCACAAGCCCTTCACCTTACCTTACGCCGTTGCCTACTCCTGGCCTGTATGCTGGCACGGACACGTGCGCCAGCACGTAGCCTCACCCTCCCACGATTCCGTACCCTCACCTGTGCCCTAAGCCTTTCCGTTCCCTAACCCTAACCCTAGCCCAGAACGCAAATCCACCACCAGCCCTACACTTTATCCTACGCCGTTGCCTACTCCTGGCCCGTACGCTGGCACTGACCCGTGCGTCAGCACGTAGCCCTAGCCTCCCACGTTTCCGTACCTTCACCTGTGCCCTAAGCCTTGCCGTTCCTTAACCCTAACCCTAGCCTGGAACGGAAATCAACCAAAGCCCTACACCTTAACTTACGCCGTACCCTGCTCCTGGCCCATACGCTGGCACTGAACCGTGCGTCAGCACGTAGCCTGACCCTCCCACGTTTCCGTACCCTCACCTGTGCCCTAAGCCTTGCCGTTCCCTAACCCTAACCCTAGCCCGGAATGGAAACCCACCACCAGCCCTACACTTTATCCAACGCCGTTGCCTATTCCTGGCCCGTACGCTGGCATTAACCCGTGCGTCAGCACGTAGCCCGACCCTACCACGTTTCCGTACCCTCACCTGTTCCCTAAGCCTTGCCGTTCCCTAACCCTAACCCTAGCCTTGAACGGAAACCAACAACCAGCACTACACCTTACCTTACGCCGTTGCCTACTCCTGGCCCGTACGCTGGCACTGACCCGTGCGTCACCACGTAGCCTGACCCACTCACGTTTCCGTACCCTCAACTGTGCCCTAAGCCTTGCCGTTCCCTAACCCTAACCCTAGCCTGGAACGGAAATGAACCACAAGCCCTTCACCTTACCTTACGCCGTTGCCTACTCCTGGCCTGTATGCTGGCACGGACCCGTGCGTCAGCACGTAGCCTCACCCTCCCACGTTTCCGTACCCTCACCTGTGCCCTAAGCCTTGCCGTTCCCTAACCCTAACACTAGCCCAGAACGCAAATCCACTTCCAGCCCTACACTTTATCCTACGCCGTTGCCTACTCCTGGCCCGTACGCTGGCACTGACCCGTGCGTCAGCACGTAGCCCGACCCTCCCACGTTTCCGTACCCTCCCATGTGCCCTAAGCCTTGCCGTTCCCTAACCCTAACCCTAGCCTGGAACGGAAATCAACCAAAGCCCTAAACCTTAACTTACGCCGTACCCTGCTCCTGGCCCGTACGCTGGCACTGAACCGTGCGTCAGCACGTAGCCTGACCCTCCCACGTTTCCATGCCCTCACCTGTGACCTAAACCTTGCCGTTCCCTAACCCTAACCCTAGCCCGGAATAGAAACCCACCAACAGCCCTACACCTTACCTTACGCCGTACCGTATTCCTGGCCCGTACGCTGGCATTGAACCGTGCGTCAGCACGTAGCCTGACCCTCCCACGTTTCCGTACCCTCACCTGTACCCTAAGCCTTGCCGTTCCCTAACCCTAACCCTAGCCCGGAATAGAAACCCACCACCAGCCCTACACCTTACCTTAAGCCGTACCCTACTCCTGACCCGTACGCTGGCACTGACCCGTGCGTCAGCACGTAGCCTGACCCTCCCACGTTTCCGTACCCTCACCTGTGCCCTAAGCCTTGCCGTTCCCTAACCCTAACCCTAGCCCGGAACGCAAATCCACCACCAGCCTTACACTTTACCCTACGCCGTTGCCTTCTCCTGGTCAGTACGCTGGCACTGACCCGTGCGTCAGCACGTAGCCCGAACCTCCCACGTTTCCGTACCCTCACATGTGCCCTAAGCCTTGCCGTTCCCTAAGCCTAACCCTAGCCTGGAACGGAAAACAACCACCAGCCCTACACCTTACCTTACGCCGTTGCCTACTCCTGGCCCGTACGCTGGCACTGACACGTGCGTCAGCACGTAGCCTGACCCTCCCACGTTTCCGTACCCTCACCTGTGCCCTAAGCCTTGCCGTTCCCTAACCCTAACCCTAGCCCGGAATGGAAACCCACCACCAGCCCTACACCTTACCCTACGCCGTTGCCTACTCCTGGCCTTTACTCTGGCACTGACCCGTACATCAGCACGTAGCCTTACCCTCCCGCGTTTCCGTACCCTGACCTGTGCCCTAAGCCTTGCCGTTCCCTAACCCTAACCCTAGCCCAGAACGCAAATCCACCACCAGCCGTACACTTTATCCTACGCCGTTGCCTACTCCTGGCCCGTACGCTGGCAGTGACCCGTGTGTCAGCACGTAGCCCGACCCTCCCACGTTTCCATACCCTCACCTGTGCCATAAGCTTTTACGTTCCCTAACCCTAACCCTAGCCCGGAACGGAAATCAACCACAAGCCCTACACCTTACCTTACGCCGTTACCCACTCCTGGCCCGTACGCTGGCACGGACCCGTGCGTCAGCACGTAGCCTGACCCTCCCACGTTTCCGTACCCTCACCTGTGCCCTAAGCCTTGCCGTTCCCTAACCCTAACCCTAGCCCGGAACGAAACCCACCACCAGCCCTACACCTTACCTTACGCCGTACCCTACTCCTGACCCATACACTGGCACTGAACCGTGCCTCAGCACATAGCCTGACCCTCCCACGTTTCCGTACCCTCACCTGTGCCCTAAGACTTGCCGTTCCCTAACCCTAACCTTAGCCCGAAACGCAAATCCACCACCAGCCCTACACTTTACCCTACGCCGTTGCCTACTCCTGGCCAGTACGCTGGCACTGACACGTTCGTCAGCACGTAGCCCGACCCTCCCATGTTTCCGTACCCTCACATGTGCCCTAAGCCTTGCCGTTCCCTCACCCTAACCCTAGCCTGGCACAGAAAACAACCACCAGCCCTACACCTTACCTTACGCCGTTGCCTACTCCTGGCCCGTACGCTGGCACTGACACGTGCGTCAGCACGTAGCCTGACCCTCCCACGTTTCCGTACCCTCACCTGTGCCCTAAGCCTTGCCGTTCCCTAACCCTAACCCTAGCCCAGAATACAAACCCACCACCAGCCCTAAAACTTACCTTACACCGTACCCTACTCCTGACCCGTACGCTGGCACTGACCCGTGCGTCAGCACGTAGCCTGACCCTCCCACGTTTCCGTACCCTCACCTGTGCCCTAAGCCTTGCCGTTCCCTAACCCTAACCCTAGCCCGGAACGAAACCCACCACCAGCCCTACACCTTACCATACGCCGTACCCTATTCCTGGCCCGTACGCTGGCACTGAACCGTGAGTCAGCACGTAGCCTGACCCACCCACTTTTCCGTACCCTCACCTGTGCCCTAAGCCTTGCCGTTCCCTAACCCTAACAATAGACCGGAACGGAAACCCACCACCATCCCTACACCTTACCCTACGCAGTTGCCTACTCCTGGCTTGTACTCTGGCACTGCTCCGTGCATCAGCACGTAGCCTTACCCTCCCGCGTTTCCGTACCCTAACCTGTGCCCTAAGCCTTGCCGTTCCCTAACCCTAACCCTAGCCTGGAACGGAAACCAACCACCATCCCTACACCTTACCTTACGCCGTTGCCAACTCCTGGCCCGTACGCTGGCACGGACCCGTGCGTCAGCACGTAGCCTGACCCTCCCACGTTTCCGTACCCTCTCATGTGCCCTAAGCCTTGCTGTTCCCTTACCCTAACCCTAGCCCGGAACGGAAACCCACCACCAGCCCTACACCTTACCTTACGCCGTACACTATTCCTGGCCAGTACGCTGGCACTGACACGTGCGTCAGCACGTAGCCTGACCCTCCCACGTTTCCGCACCCTCACCTGTGCCCTAAGCCTTGCCGTTCCCTAACCCTAACCCTAGCCCGGAATGGAAACCCACCACCAGCCCTACACCATACCCTACGCCGTTGCCTACTCCTGGCCTGTACTCTGGCACTGACCCGTGCATCAGCACGTAGCCTTACCCTCCCGCGTTTCCGTACCCTGACCTGTGCCCTAAGCCTTGCCGTTCCCTAAACCTAACCCTAGCCCAGAACGCAAATCCACCACCAGCCGTACACTTTATCCTACGACGTTGCCTACTCCTGGCCCGTACACTGGCAGTGACCCGTGCGTCAGCACGTAGCCCGACCCTCCCACGTTTCCATACCTTCACCTGTGCCCTAAGCTTTGACGTTCCCTAACCCTAACCCTAGCCCGAAACGGAAATCAACCACAAGCCCTACACTTTACCCTACGCCGTTGCCTACTCCTGGCCTGTACTCTGGCACTGACCCGTGCATCAGCACGTAGCCTTACCCTCCCGCGTTTCCGTACCCTGACCTGTGCCCTAAGCCTTGCCGTTCCCTAACCCTAACCCTAGCCCGGAATGGAAACCCACCACCAGCCCTACACCTTGCCTTACGCCGTTGCCCACTCCTGGCCCGTACGCTGGCACGGACCCGTGCGTCAGCACATAGCCTGAATCTCGCACGTTTCCGTACCCTCACCTCTGCCCTAAGCCTTGCCGTTCCCTAACCCTAACCCTAGCCTGGAACGGAAACCAACCACCAACCCTACACCTTACCTTACGCCGTTGCCCACTCCTGCATCGTACGCTGGCACTGACCCGTGCGTCAGCACGTAGCCTGACCCTCCCACGTATCCGTACCCTCACCTGTGCCCTAAGCCTTGCCGTTCCCTTAACCTAACCCTAGCCCGGAACGGAAACCCACCAGCAGCCCTACACCTTACCTTACGCCGTACCCTATTCCTGGCCCGTACGCTGGCACTGAACCGTGCGTTAGCACGTAGCCTGACCCTCCCACGTTTCCGTACCCTCTCCTGTGCCCTAAGCCTTACCGTTCCCTAACCCTAACCCTAGCCCGGAATAGAAACCCACCACCAGCCCTAAACCTTACCTTTCGCCGTACCCTACTCCTGACCCGTACGCTGGCACTGACCCGTGCGTCAGCACGTAGCCTGACCCTCCCACGTTTCCATACCCTCACCTATGCCCTAAGCCTTGCCGTTCCCTAACCCTAACCCGGAACGCAAATCCACCACCAGCCCTACACTTTATCCTACGCCGTTGCCTACTCCTGGCCCGTACGTTGGCACTGACCCGTGCGTCAGCACGTAGCCCGACCCTCCCAAGTTTGCGTACCCTCACCTGTGCCCTAAGCCTTGCCGTTCCCTAACCCTAACCCTAGCCCGGAACGGAAACCCACAACCAGCCCTACACCTTACCTTGTGCCGTACCCTATTCCTGGCCCGTACGCTGGCACTGAACCGTGCGTCAGCACGTAGCAAGACCCTCCCTCGTTTCCGTACCCTCACCTGTGCCCTAAGCCTTGCCGTTCCCTAACCCTAACCCTAGCCTGGAACGGAAACCAACCACCAGCCCTAGAGCTTACTTTACGCCGTTGCCTACTCCTGGCCCGTACGCTGGCAGTGACCCGTGCGTCAGCACGTAGCCTGAACCTCCCACGTTTCCGTACCCTCACCTGTGCCCTAAGCCTTGCCGTTCCCTAACCCTAACCCTAGCCCGGAATGGAAACCCACCACCAGACCTACACCTTACCCTACGCCGTTGCCTACTCCTGGCCTGTACTCTGGCACTGACCCGTGCATCAGCACGTAGCCTTACCCTCCCGCGTTTCCGTACCCTGACCTGTGCCCTAAGCCTTGCCGTTCCCTAACCCTAACCCTAGCCCTGAACGCAAATCCACCACAAGCCGTACACTTTATCCTACGCCTTTGCCTACTCCTGGCCCGTACGCTGGCTCTGACCCGTGCGTCAGCACGTAGCCTGACCCTCCCACGTTTCCATACCCTCACCTGTGCCCTAAGCCATGCCGTTCCCTAACCCTAACCCTAGCCGGGAACGGAAATCAACCTCAAGCCCTTCACCTTACCATACGCCGTTGCCTACTCCTGGCCTGTACGCTGGCACGGAACCATGCGTCAGCACGTAGCCTCACCCTCCCACGTTTCCGTACCCTCACCTGTGCCCTAAGCCTTGCCGTTCCCTAACCCTAACCCTAGCCCGGAACGGAAACACACCACCAGCCCTACACCTTACCTTATGCCGTACCCTATTCCTGGCCCATACGCTGGCACTGAACCGTGCGTCAGCACGTAGCCTGACCCTCCCACGTTTCCGTACCCTCACCTGTGCCCTAAGCCTTGCCGTTCCCTAACCCTTACCCTAGCCCGGAACACAAATCCACCACCAGCCCTACACTTTATCCTACGCCGTTGCCTACTCCTGGCCAGTACGCTGGCACTGACCCGTGCGTCAGCACGTAGCCTTACCCTCCCGCGTTTCCGTACCCTGACCTGTGCCCTAAGCCTTGCCGTTCCCTAACCCTAACCCTAGCCCGGAACACAAATCCACCACCAGCCCTACACCTTACCCTACGCCGTTGCCTACTCCTGGCCTGTACTCTGGCACTGACCCGTGCATCAGCACGTAGCCTTACCCTCCCGCGTTTCCGTACCCTGACCTGTGCCCTAAGCCTTGCCGTTCCCTAAACCTAACCCTAGCCCAGAACGCAAATCCACCACCAGCCGTACACTTTATCCTACGACGTTGCCTACTCCTGGCCCGTACACTGGCAGTGACCCGTGCGTCAGCACGTAGCCCGACCCTCCCACGTTTCCATACCTTCACCTGTGCCCTAAGCTTTGACGTTCCCTAACCCTAACCCTAGCCCGAAACGGAAATCAACCACAAGCCCTACACTTTACCCTACGCCGTTGCCTACTCCTGGCCTGTACTCTGGCACTGACCCGTGCATCAGCACGTAGCCTTACCCTCCCGCGTTTCCGTACCCTGACCTGTGCCCTAAGCCTTGCCGTTCCCTAACCCTAACCCTAGCCCGGAATGGAAACCCACCACCAGCCCTACACCTTGCCTTACGCCGTTGCCCACTCCTGGCCCGTACGCTGGCACGGACCCGTGCGTCAGCACGTAGCCTGAATCTCGCACGTTTCCGTACCCTCACCTCTGCCCTAAGCCTTGCCGTTCCCTAACCCTAACCCTAGCCTGGAACGGAAACCAACCACCAACCCTACACCTTACCTTACGCCGTTGCCCACTCCTGCATCGTACGCTGGCACTGACCCGTGCGTCAGCACGTAGCCTGACCCTCCCACGTATCCGTACCCTCACCTGTGCCCTAAGCCTTGCCGTTCCCTTAACCTAACCCTAGCCCGGAACGGAAACCCACCAGCAGCCCTACACCTTACCTTACGCCGTACCCTATTCCTGGCCCGTACACTGGCACTGAACCGTGCGTCAGCACGTAGCCTGACCCTCCCACGTTTCCGTACCCTCTCCTGTGCCCTAAGCCTTGCCGTTCCCTAACCCTAACCCTAGCCCGGAATAGAAACCCACCACCAGCCCTAAACCTTACCTTTCGCCGTACCCTACT
This sequence comes from Mesoplodon bidens, assembly GCF_964165515.1. Lineage (NCBI taxonomy): Eukaryota > Metazoa > Chordata > Mammalia > Artiodactyla > Ziphiidae > Mesoplodon > Mesoplodon bidens. The sequence continues at coordinate 18,822 of NW_027671829.1, forward strand.
CCTGACCCGTACGCTGGCACTGACCCGTGCGTCAGCACGTAGCCTGACCCTCCCACGTTTCCATACCCTCACCTATGCCCTAAGCCTTGCCGTTCCCTAACCCTAACCCGGAACGCAAATCCACCACCAGCCCTACACTTTATCCTACGCCGTTGCCTACTCCTGGCCCGTACGTTGGCACTGACCCGTGCGTCAGCACGTAGCCCGACCCTCCCAAGTTTGCGTACCCTCACCTGTGCCCTAAGCCTTGCCGTTCCCTAACCCTAACCCTAGCCCGGAACGGAAACCCACAACCAGCCCTACACCTTACCTTGTGCCGTACCCTATTCCTGGCCCGTACGCTGGCACTGAACCGTGCGTCAGCACGTAGCCCGACCCTCCCTCGTTTCCGTACCCTCACCTGTGCCCTAAGCCTTGCCGTTCCCTAACCCTAACCCTAGCCTGGAACGGAAACCAACCACCAGCCCTAGAGCTTACTTTACGCCGTTGCCTACTCCTGGCCCGTACGCTGGCAGTGACCCGTGCGTCAGCACGTAGCCTGAACCTCCCACGTTTCCGTACCCTCACCTGTGCCCTAAGCCTTGCCGTTCCCTTACCCTAACCCTAGCCCGGAATGGAAACCCACCACCAGACCTACACCTTACCCTACGCCGTTGCCTACTCCTGGCCTGTACTCTGGCACTGACCCGTGCATCAGCACGTAGCCTTACCCTCCCGCGTTTCCGTACCCTGACCTGTGCCCTAAGCCTTGCCGTTCCCTAACCCTAACCCTAGCCCTGAACGCAAATCCACCACAAGCCGTACACTTTATCCTACGCCTTTGCCTACTCCTGGCCCGTACGCTGGCTCTGACCCGTGCGTCAGCACGTAGCCTGACCCTCCCACGTTTCCATACCCTCACCTGTGCCCTAAGCCATGCCGTTCCCTAACCCTAACCCTAGCCGGGAACGGAAATCAACCTCAAGCCCTTCACCTTACCATACGCCGTTGCCTACTCCTGGCCTGTACGCTGGCACGGAACCATGCGTCAGCACGTAGCCTCACCCTCCCACGTTTCCGTACCCTCACCTGTGCCCTAAGCCTTGCCGTTCCCTAACCCTAACCCTAGCCCGGAACGGAAACACACCACCAGCCCTACACCTTACCTTATGCCGTACCCTATTCCTGGCCCATACGCTGGCACTGAACCGTGCGTCAGCACGTAGCCTGACCCTCCCACGTTTCCGTACCCTCACCTGTGCCCTAAGCCTTGCCGTTCCCTAACCCTAACCCTAGCCCGGAACACAAATCCACCACCAGCCCTACACTTTATCCTACGCCGTTGCCTACTCCTGGCCAGTACGCTGGCACTGACCCGTGCGTCAGCACGTAGCCTGACCCTCCCACGTTCACGTACCCTCACCTGTGCCCTAAGCCTTGCCGTTCCCTAACCCTAACCCTAGCCCGGAATGGAAACCCACCACCAGCCGTACACCTTACCTTACGCTGTACCCTACTCCTGACCCGTACGCTGGCACTGACCCGTGCGTCAGCACGTAGCCTGACCCTCCCACGTTTCCGTATCCTCACCTGTGCCCTAAGCCTTGCCGTTCCCTAACCATAACCCTAGCCCGGAATGGAAACCCACAACCAGCCCTACACCTTACCTTGCGCCGTACCCTATTCCTGGCCCGTACGCTGGCACTGAACCGTGCGTCAGCACGTAGCCCGACCCTCCCTCGTTTCCGTACGCTCACCTGTGCCCTAAGCCTTGCCGTTCCCTAACCCTAACCCTAGCCTGGAACGGAAACCAACCACCAGCCCTACACCTTACCTTACGCCGTTGCCTACTCCTGGCCCGTACGCTGGCACTGAACCGTGCGTCAGCACGTAGCCCGACCCTCCCTCGTTTCCGTACCCTCACCTGTGCCCTAAGCCTTGCCGTTCCCTAACCCTAACCCTAGCCTGGAACGGAAACCAACCACCAGCCCTACACCTTACCTTACGCCGTTGCCTACTCCTGGCCCGTACGCTGGCACTGACCCGTGCGTCAGCACGTAGCCTGACCCTCCCTCGTTCACGTACCCTCACCTGTGCCCTAAGCCTTGCCGTTCCCTAACCCTAACCCTAACCCGGAACGGAAACCCACAACCAGCCCTACACCTTACCTTGCGCCGTACCCTATTCCTGGCCCGTACGCTGGCACTGAACCGTGCGTCAGCACGTAGCCCGACCCTCCTTCGTTTCCGTACCCTCACCTGTGCCCTAAGCCTTGCCGTTCCCTAACCCTAACCCTAGCCCGGAACGCAAATCCACCACCAGCCTTACACTTTACCCTACGCCGTTGCCTTCTCCTGGTCAGTACGCTGGCACTGACCCGTGCGTCAGCACGTAGCCCGAACCTCCCACGTTTCCGTACCCTCACATGTGCCCTAAGCCTTGCCGTTCCCTAAGCCTAACCCTAGCCTGGAACGGAAAACAACCACCAGCCCTACACCTTACCTTACGCCGTTGCCTACTCCTGGCCCGTACGCTGGCACTGAACCGTGCGTCAGCACGTAGCCCGACCCTCCCTCGTTTCCGTACCCTCACCTGTGCCCCAAGCCTTGCCGTTCCCTAACCCTAACCCTAGCCTGGAACGGAAACCAACCACCAGCCCTACACCTTACCTTACGCCGTTGCCTACTCCTGGCCCGTACGCTTGCACTGACCCGTGCGTCAGCACGTAGCCTCACCCACCCACGTTTCCGTACCCTCACCTGTGCCCTAAGCCTTGCCATTCCCTAACCCTAACACTAGCCCGGAACGGAAACCAACCACCATCCCTACACCTTACCCTACGCCGTTGCCTACTCCTGGCTTGTACTCTGGCACTGACCCATGCATCAGCACGTAGCCTAACCCTCCTGCGTTTCCGTACCCTCACCTGTGCCCTAAGCCTTGCCGTTCCCTAACCCTAACCCTAGCCTGGAACGGAAACCAACCACCAGCCCTACATCTTACCTTACGCCATTGCCTACTCCTGGCCCGTACGCTGGCACTGACCCGTGCGTCAGCACGGGGCCTGACCCTCCCACGTTTCCGTACCCTCACCTGTGCCCTAAGCCTTGCCGTTCCCTAACCCTAACCCTAACCCTAACACTAGCCCGGAACGGAAACCAACCACCATCCCTACACCTTACCCTACGCCGTTGCCTATTCCTGGCTTGTACTCTGGCACTGACCCATGCATCAGCACGTAGCCTAACCCTCCTGCGTTTCCGTACCCTCACCTGTGCCCTAAGCCTTGCCGTTCCCTAACCCTAACCCTAGCCCGGAACGCAAATCCACCAGCAGCCCTACACTTTACCCTACGCCGTTGCCTACTCCTGGCCACTACGCTGGCACTGACCCGTGCGTCAGCACGTATCCCGACCCACCCACGTTTCCGTACCCTCACATGTGCCCTAAGCCTTGCTGTTCCCTAACCCTAACCCTAGCCTGGAACGGAAAACAACCACCAGCCCTACACCTTACCTTACGCCGTTGCCTACTCCTGGCCCGTACGCTGGCACTGACACGTGCGTCAGCATGTAGCCTGACCCTCCCACGTTTCCGTACCCTCACCTGTGCCCTAAGCCTTGCCGTTCCCTAACCCTAACCTTAGCCCAGAACACAAATCCACCACCAGCCGTACACTTTATCCTACGCCGTTGCCTACTCCTGGCCCGTACGCTGGCACTGACCCGTGCGTCAGCACGTAGCCCGAGCCTCCCACGTTTCCGTACCTTCACCTGTGCCCTAAGCCTTGCCGTTCCCTAACCCTAACCCTAGCCTGGAACGGAAATCAACCAAAGCCCTACACCTTAACTTACACCGTACCCTGCTCCTGGCCCGTACGCTGGCACTGAACCGTGCGTCAGCACGTAGCCTGACCCTCCCACGTTTCTGTGCCCTCAGCTGTGCCCTAAGCCTTGCCGTTCCCTAACCCTAACCATAGCCCGGAATAGAAACCCACCACCAGCCCCACACCTTACCTTACGCCGTACCCTACTCCTGTCCCGTACGCTGGCACTGACCCGTGTGTCAGCACGTAGCCTGACCCTCCCACGTTTCCGTACCCTCACCTGTGCCCTAAGCCTTGCCGTTCCCTAACCCTAACCCTAGCCCGGAATGGAAATCCACCAACAGCCCTACACTTTATCCAACGCCGTTGCCTACTCCTGGCCCGTACGCTGGCATTAACCCGTGCGTCAGCACGTAGCCCGACCCTCCCACGTTTCCGTACCCTCACCTGTTCCCTAAGCCTTGCCGTTCCCTAACCCTAACCCTAGCCTTGAACGGAAACCAACAACCAGCCCTACACCTTACCTTACGCCGTTGCATACTCCTGGCCCGTACGCTGGCACTGACCCGTGCGTCACCACGTAGCCTGACCCACCCACGTTTCCGTACCCTCACCTGTGCCCTAAGCCTTGCCGTTCCCTAACCCTAACACTAGCCCGGAATGGAAACCCACCACCATCCCTACACCTTACCCTACGCCGTTGCCTACTCCTGGCTTGTACTCTGGCACTGATCCGTGCATCAGCACGTAGCCTTACCCTCCCGCGTTTCCGTACCCTAACCTGTGCCCTAAGCCTTGCCGTTCCCTAACCCTAACCCTAGCCTGGAACGGAAACCAACCACCAGCCCTACACCTTACCTTACGCCGTTGCCCACTCCTGGCCCGTACGCTGGCACGGACCCGTGCGTCAGCACGTAGCCTGACCCTCCCACATTTCCGTACCCTCTCCTGTGCCCTAAGCCTTGCCGTTCCCTTACCCTAACCCTAGCCCGGAACGGAAACCCACCACCAGCCCTACACCTTACCTTACGCCGTAACTTATTCCTGGCCAGTACGCTGGCACTGAACCGTGCGTCAGCACGTAGCCTGACCCTCCCACGTTTCCGTACCCTCACCTGTTCCCTAAGCCTTGCCGTTCCCTAACCCTAACCCTAGCCCGGAATAGAACCCCACCACCAGCCCTACAACATACCTTACGCCGTACCCTACTCCTGACCCGTACGCTGGCACTGACCCGTGCGTCAGCATGTAGCCTGACCCTCCCACGTTTCCGTACCCTCACCTGTGCCCTAAGCCTTGCCGTTCCCTAACCCTAACCCTAGCCCGAAATGGAAACCCACCACCAGCCCTACACCTTACCCTACGCCGTTGCCTACTCCTGGCCTGTACTCTGGCACTGACCCGTGCATCAGCACGTAGCCTTACCCTCCCGCGTTTCCGTACCCTGACCTGTGCCCTAAGCCTTGCCGTTCCCTGACACTAACCATAGCCTGGAAAGGAAACCAACCACCAGCCTTACGTCTTACCTTACGCCGTTGCCTACTCCTGGCCCGTACGCTGGCACTGACCCGTGCGTCAGCACGTAGCCTGACCCTCCCACGTTTCCGTACCTTCACCTGTGCCCTAAGCCTTGCCGTTCCCTAACCCTAACCCTAGCCCGGAATGGAGACCCACCACCAGCCCTACACCTTACCCTACGCCGTTGCCTACTCCTGGCCTGTACTCTGGCACTGACCCGTGCATCAGCACGTAGCCTTACCCTCCCGCGTTTCCGTACCCTGACCTGTGCCCTAAGCCTTGCCGTTCCCTAACCCTAACCCTAGCCCTGAACGCAAATCCACCACCAGCCGTACACTTTATCCTACGCCGTTGCCTACTCCTGGCCCGTACGCTGGCACTGACCCATGCGTCAGCACGTAGCCTGACCCTCCCACGTTTCCATACCCTCACCTCTGCCCTAAGCCTTGCCGTTCCCTAACCCTAACCCTAGCCGGGAACTGAAATCAACCACAAGCCCTTCACCTTACCTTACGCCGTTGCCTTCTCCTGGCCTGTATGCTGGCACGGACCCGTGCGTCAGCACGTAGCCTGACCCTCCCACATTTCCGTACCCTCACCTGTGCCCTAAGCCTTGCCGTTCCCTAACCCTAACGCTAGCCCGGAATGGAAACCCACCACCAGCCCTACACCTTACCCTACGCCGTTGCCTACTCCTGGCCTGTACTCTGGCACTAACCCGTGCATCAGCACGTAGCCTTACCCTCCCGCGTTTCCGTACCCTGACCTGTGCCCTAAGCCTTGCCGTTCCTAACACTAACCCTAGCCCTGAACGCAAATCCACCACCAGCCGTACACTTTACCCTACGCCGTTGCCTACTCCTGGCCCGTACGCTGGCACTGACCCATGCGTCAGCACGTAGCCTGACCCTCCCACGTTTCCGTACCCTCACCTGTGCCCTAAGCCTTGCCTTTCCCTAACCCTAACCCTAGCCGGGAACGGAAATCAACCACAAGCCCTTCACCTTACCTTACGCCGTTGCCTACTCCTGGCCTGTATGCTGGCACGGACACGTGCGCCAGCACGTAGCCTCACCCTCCCACGATTCCGTACCCTCACCTGTGCCCTAAGCCTTTCCGTTCCCTAACCCTAACCCTAGCCCAGAACGCAAATCCACCACCAGCCCTACACTTTATCCTACGCCGTTGCCTACTCCTGGCCCGTACGCTGGCACTGACCCGTGCGTCAGCACGTAGCCCTAGCCTCCCACGTTTCCGTACCTTCACCTGTGCCCTAAGCCTTGCCGTTCCTTAACCCTAACCCTAGCCTGGAACGGAAATCAACCAAAGCCCTACACCTTAACTTACGCCGTACCCTGCTCCTGGCCCATACGCTGGCACTGAACCGTGCGTCAGCACGTAGCCTGACCCTCCCACGTTTCCGTACCCTCACCTGTGCCCTAAGCCTTGCCGTTCCCTAACCCTAACCCTAGCCCGGAATGGAAACCCACCACCAGCCCTACACTTTATCCAACGCCGTTGCCTATTCCTGGCCCGTACGCTGGCATTAACCCGTGCGTCAGCACGTAGCCCGACCCTACCACGTTTCCGTACCCTCACCTGTTCCCTAAGCCTTGCCGTTCCCTAACCCTAACCCTAGCCTTGAACGGAAACCAACAACCAGCACTACACCTTACCTTACGCCGTTGCCTACTCCTGGCCCGTACGCTGGCACTGACCCGTGCGTCACCACGTAGCCTGACCCACTCACGTTTCCGTACCCTCAACTGTGCCCTAAGCCTTGCCGTTCCCTAACCCTAACCCTAGCCTGGAACGGAAATGAACCACAAGCCCTTCACCTTACCTTACGCCGTTGCCTACTCCTGGCCTGTATGCTGGCACGGACCCGTGCGTCAGCACGTAGCCTCACCCTCCCACGTTTCCGTACCCTCACCTGTGCCCTAAGCCTTGCCGTTCCCTAACCCTAACACTAGCCCAGAACGCAAATCCACTTCCAGCCCTACACTTTATCCTACGCCGTTGCCTACTCCTGGCCCGTACGCTGGCACTGACCCGTGCGTCAGCACGTAGCCCGACCCTCCCACGTTTCCGTACCCTCCCATGTGCCCTAAGCCTTGCCGTTCCCTAACCCTAACCCTAGCCTGGAACGGAAATCAACCAAAGCCCTAAACCTTAACTTACGCCGTACCCTGCTCCTGGCCCGTACGCTGGCACTGAACCGTGCGTCAGCACGTAGCCTGACCCTCCCACGTTTCCATGCCCTCACCTGTGACCTAAACCTTGCCGTTCCCTAACCCTAACCCTAGCCCGGAATAGAAACCCACCAACAGCCCTACACCTTACCTTACGCCGTACCGTATTCCTGGCCCGTACGCTGGCATTGAACCGTGCGTCAGCACGTAGCCTGACCCTCCCACGTTTCCGTACCCTCACCTGTACCCTAAGCCTTGCCGTTCCCTAACCCTAACCCTAGCCCGGAATAGAAACCCACCACCAGCCCTACACCTTACCTTAAGCCGTACCCTACTCCTGACCCGTACGCTGGCACTGACCCGTGCGTCAGCACGTAGCCTGACCCTCCCACGTTTCCGTACCCTCACCTGTGCCCTAAGCCTTGCCGTTCCCTAACCCTAACCCTAGCCCGGAACGCAAATCCACCACCAGCCTTACACTTTACCCTACGCCGTTGCCTTCTCCTGGTCAGTACGCTGGCACTGACCCGTGCGTCAGCACGTAGCCCGAACCTCCCACGTTTCCGTACCCTCACATGTGCCCTAAGCCTTGCCGTTCCCTAAGCCTAACCCTAGCCTGGAACGGAAAACAACCACCAGCCCTACACCTTACCTTACGCCGTTGCCTACTCCTGGCCCGTACGCTGGCACTGACACGTGCGTCAGCACGTAGCCTGACCCTCCCACGTTTCCGTACCCTCACCTGTGCCCTAAGCCTTGCCGTTCCCTAATCCTAACCCTAGCCCGGAATGGAAACCCACCACCAGCCCTACACCTTACCCTACGCCGTTGCCTACTCCTGGCCTTTACTCTGGCACTGACCCGTACATCAGCACGTAGCCTTACCCTCCCGCGTTTCCGTACCCTGACCTGTGCCCTAAGCCTTGCCGTTCCCTAACCCTAACCCTAGCCCAGAACGCAAATCCACCACCAGCCGTACACTTTATCCTACGCCGTTGCCTACTCCTGGCCCGTACGCTGGCAGTGACCCGTGTGTCAGCACGTAGCCCGACCCTCCCACGTTTCCATACCCTCACCTGTGCCATAAGCTTTTACGTTCCCTAACCCTAACCCTAGCCCGGAACGGAAATCAACCACAAGCCCTACACCTTACCTTACGCCGTTACCCACTCCTGGCCCGTACGCTGGCACGGACCCGTGCGTCAGCACGTAGCCTGACCCTCCCACGTTTCCGTACCCTCACCTGTGCCCTAAGCCTTGCCGTTCCCTAACCCTAACCCTAGCCCGGAACGAAACCCACCACCAGCCCTACACCTTACCTTACGCCGTACCCTACTCCTGACCCATACACTGGCACTGAACCGTGCCTCAGCACATAGCCTGACCCTCCCACGTTTCCGTACCCTCACCTGTGCCCTAAGACTTGCCGTTCCCTAACCCTAACCTTAGCCCGAAACGCAAATCCACCACCAGCCCTACACTTTACCCTACGCCGTTGCCTACTCCTGGCCAGTACGCTGGCACTGACACGTTCGTCAGCACGTAGCCCGACCCTCCCATGTTTCCGTACCCTCACATGTGCCCTAAGCCTTGCCGTTCCCTCACCCTAACCCTAGCCTGGCACAGAAAACAACCACCAGCCCTACACCTTACCTTACGCCGTTGCCTACTCCTGGCCCGTACGCTGGCACTGACACGTGCGTCAGCACGTAGCCTGACCCTCCCACGTTTCCGTACCCTCACCTGTGCCCTAAGCCTTGCCGTTCCCTAACCCTAACCCTAGCCCAGAATACAAACCCACCACCAGGCCTAAAACTTACCTTACACCGTACCCTACTCCTGACCCGTACGCTGGCACTGACCCGTGCGTCAGCACGTAGCCTGACCCTCCCACGTTTCCGTACCCTCACCTGTGCCCTAAGCCTTGCCGTTCCCTAACCCTAACCCTAGCCCGGAACGCAAATCCACCACCAGCCCTACACTTTACCCTACGCCGTTGCCTACTCCTGGCCAGTACGCTGGCACTGACCCGTGCGTCAGCACGTAGCCCGACCCTCCCACGTTTCCGTACCCTCACATGTGCCCTAAGACTTGCCATTCCCTAACCCTAACACTAGCCCGGAATGGAAACCCACCACCAGCCCTACACCTTACCCTACGCCGTTGCCTACTCCTGGCCTGTACTCTGGCACTGACCCGTGCATCAGCACGTAGCCTTACCCTCCCGCGTTTCCGTACCCTGACCTGTGCCCTAAGCCTTGCCGTTCCTTAACCCTAACCCTAGCCCAGAACGCAAATCCACCACCAGCCGTACACTTTATCCTACGCCGTTGCCTACTCCTGGCCCGTACGCTGGCAGTGACCCGTGCGTCAGCATGTAGCCCGACCCTCCCACGTTTCCATACCCTCACCTGTGCCCTAAGCTTTGACGTTCCCTAACCCTAACCCTAGCCCGGAACGGAAATCAACCACAAGCCCTACACCTTACCTTACGCCGTTGCCCACTCCTGGCCCGTACGCAGGCACGGACCCATGCGTCAGCACGTAGCCTGACCCTCCCACGTTTCCGTACCCTCACCTGTGCCCTAAGCCTTGCCGTTCCCTAACCCTAACCCTAGCCCGGAACGAAACCCACCACCAGCCCTACACCTTACCTTACGCCGTACCCTATTCCTGGCCCGTACGCTGGCACTGAACCGTGCGTCAGCACGTAGCCTGACCCTCCCACGTTTCCGTACCCTCACCCGTGCCCTAAGCCTTGCCGTTCCCTAACCCTAACCCTAGCCCGGAATAGAAACCCACCACCAGCCCTACAACTTACCTTACACCGTACCCTACTCCTGACCCGTACGCTGGCACTGACCCGTGCGTCAGCACGTAGCCTGACCCACGCACTTTTCCGTACCCTCACCTGTGCCCTAAGCCTTGCCGTTCCGTAACCCTAACCTTAGCCCGGAACGCAAATCCACCACCAGCCCTACACTTTACCCTACGCCGTTGCCTACTCCTGGCCAGTACGCTGGCACTGACCCATGCGTCAGTACGTAGCCCGACCCTCCCACGTTTCCGTACCCTCACATGTGCCCTAAGCCTTGCCGTTCCCTAACCCTAACCCTAGCCCGGAACGCAAATCCACCACCAGCCCTACACTTTATCCTAAGCCTTTGCCTACTCCTGGCCCGTACGCTGGCACGGACCCGTGCGTCAGCATGTAGCCTGAATCTCCCACGTTTCCGTACCCTCACCTGTGCCCTAAGCCTTGCCGTTCCCTTACCCTAACCCTAGCCCGGAACGCAAATCCACCACCAGCCCTAAACTTTATCCTACGCCGTTGCCTACTCCTGGCCCGTACGTTGGCACTGACCCGTGCGTCAGCACGTAGCCCGACCCTCCCAAGTTTCCGTACCCTCACCTGTGCCCTAGGCCTTGCCGTTCCCTAACCCTAACCCTAGCCCGGAACGGAAACCCACAACCAGCCCTACACCTTACCTTGCGCAGTATCCTATTCCTGGCCCGTACGCTGGCAATGAACCGTGCGTCAGCACGTAGCCCGACCCTCCCTCGTTTCCGTACCCTCACCTGTGCCCTAAGCCTTGCCGTTCCCTAACCATAACCCTAGCCTGAAACGGAAACCAACCACCAGCCCTACAGCTTACCTTACGCCGTTGCCTACTCCTGGCCCGTACGCTGGCACTGACTCGTGCGTCAGCACGTAGCCTGACCCTCCCACGTTTCCGTACCCTCACCTGTGCCCTAAGCCTTGCCGTTCCCTAACCCTAACCCTATCCCGGAATGGAAACCCACCACCAGCCCTACACCTTACCCTACGCCGTTGCCTACTCCTGGCCTGCGCTCTGGCACTGACCCGTGCATCAGCACGTAGCCTTACCCTCCCGCGTTTCCGTACCCTGACCTGTGCCCTAAGCCTTGCCGTTCCCTAACCCTAACGCTAGCCCAGAACGCAAATCCACCACCAGCCGTACACTTTATCCTACGCCGTTGCCTACTCCTGGCCCGTACGCTGGCTCTGACCCGTGCGTCAGCACGTAGCCTGACCCTCCCACGTTTCCATACCCTGACCTGTGCCCTAAGCCATGCCGTTCCCTAACCCTAACCCTAGCCGGGAACGGAAATCAACCTCAAGCCCTTCACCTTACCTTACGCCGTTGCCTATTCCTGGCCTGTACGCTGGCACGGACCCGTGTGTCAGCACGTAGCCTCACCCTCCCACGTTTCCGTACCCTCACCTGTGCCCTAAGCCTTGCCGTTCCCTAACCCTAACCCTAGCCCGGAATGGAAACCCACCACCAGCCCTACACCTTACCTTATACCGTACCCTATTCCTGGCCCGTACGCTGGCACTGAACCGTGCGTCAGCACGTAGCCCGACCCTCCCTCGTTTCCGTACCCTCACCTGTGCCCTAAGCCTTGCCGTTCCCTAACCCTAACCCTAGCCTGGAACGGAAACCAACCACCAGCCCTACACCTTACCTTACGCCGTTGCCTACTGCTGGCCCGTACGCTGGCACTGACCCATGCGTCAGCACGTAGCCCGACCCTCCCACGTTTCCATAACCTCACCTGTGCCCTAAGACTTGCGGTTTCCTAACCCTAACCCTAGCCCGGAACGCAAATCCACCACCAGCCCTACACTTTATCCTACGCCGTTGCCTACTCCTGGCCAGTACGCTGGCACTGACATGTGCGTCAGCACGTAGCCCGACCCTCCCAAGTTTCCGTACCCTCACCTGTGCCCTAAGCCTTGCCATTCCCTAACCCTAACACTAGCCCGGAACAGAAACGCAGCACCATCCCTACACCTCACCCTATGCCGTTGCCTACTCCTGGCTTGTACTCTGGCACTGATCCGTGCATCAGCACGTAGCCTTACCCTCCCGCGTTTCCGTACCCTAACCTGTGCCCTAAGCCTTGCCGTTCCCTGACACTAACCATAGCCTGGAAAGGAAACCAACCACCAGCCTTACGTCTTACCTTACGCCGTTGCCTACTCCTGGCCCGTACGCTGTCATTTACCCGTGCGTCAGCACGTAGCCCGACCCTACCACGTTTCCGTACCCTCACCTGTTCCCTAAGCCTTGCCGTTCCCTAACCCTAACCTTAGCCTTGAACGGAAACCAACAACCAGCCCTACACCTTACCTTACGCCGTTGCCTACTCCTGGCCCGTACGCTGGCACTGACCCGTGCGTCACCACGTAGCCTGACCCACTCACGTTTCCGTACCCTCAACTGTGCCCTAAGCCTTGCCGTTGCCTAACACTAACCCTAGCCTGGAACGGAAATCAACCACAAGCCCTTCACCTTACCTTACGCCGTTGCCTACTCCTGGCCTGTATGCTGGCACGGACCCGTGCGTCAGCACGTAGCCTCACCCTCCCACGTTTCCGTACCCTCACCTGTGCCCTAAGCCTTGCCGTTCCCTAACCCTAACCCTAGCCCAGAACGCAAATCCACCTCCAGCCCTACACATTATCCTACGCCGTTGCCTACTCCTGGCCCGTACGCGGGCACTGACCCGTGCGTCAGCACGTAGCCCGACCCTCCCACGTTTCCGTACCCTCCCATGTGCCCTAAGCCTTGCCGTTCCCTAACCCTAACCCTAGCCTGGAACGGAAATCAACCAAAGCCCTAAACCTTAACTTACGCCGTACCCTGCTCCTGGCCCGTACGCTGGCACTGAACCGTGCGTCAGCACGTAGCCTGACCCTCCCACGTTTCCATGCCCTCACCTGTGACCTAAACCTTGCCGTTCCCTAACCCTAACCCTAGCCCGGAATAGAAACCCACCACCAGCCCTACACCTTACCTTACGCCGTACCGTATTCCTGGCCCGTACGCTGGCATTGAACCGTGCGTCAGCACGTAGCCTGACCCTCCCACGTTTCCGTACCCTCACCTGTACCCTAAGCCTTGCCGTTCCCTAACCCTAACCCTAGCCCGGAATAGAAACCCACCACCAGCCCTACACCTTACCTTAAGCCGTACACTACTCCTGACCCGTACGCTGGCACTGACCCGTGCGTCAGCACGTAGCCTGACCCTCCCACGTTTCCGTACCCTCACCTGTGCCCTAAGCCTTGCCGTTCCCTAACCCTAACCCTAGCCCGGAACGCAAATCCACCACCAGCCTTACACTTTACCCTACGCCGTTGCCTTCTCCTGGTCAGTACGCTGGCACTGACCCGTGCGTCAGCACGTAGCCCGAACCTCCCACGTTTCCGTACCCTCACATGTGCCCTAAGCCTTGCCGTTCCCTAACCCTAACCCTAGCCTGGAACGGAAAACAACCACCAGCCCTACACCTTACCTTACGCCGTTGCCTACTCCTGGCCCGTACGCTGGCACTGACACGTGCGTCAGCACGTAGCCTGACCCTCCCACGTTTCCGTACCCTCACCTGTGCCCTAAGCCTTGCCGTTCCCTAACCCTAACCCTAGCCCGGAATGGAAACCCACCACCAGCCCTACACCTTACCCTACGCCGTTGCCTACTCCTGGCCTGTACTCTGGCACTGACCCGTACATCAGCACGTAGCCTTACCCTCCCGCGTTTCCGTACCCTGACCTGTGCCCTAAGCCTTGCCGTTCCCTAACCCTAACCCTAGCCCAGAACGCAAATCCACCACCAGCCGTACACTTTATCCTACGCCGTTGCCTACTCCTGGCCCGTACGCTGGCAGTGACCCGTGTGTCAGCACGTAGCCCGACCCTCCCACGTTTCCATACCCTCAACTGTGCCCTAAGCTTTTACGTTCCCTAACCCTAACCCTAGCCCGGAACGGAAATCAACCACAAGCCCTACACCTTACCTTACGCCGTTACCCACTCCTGGCCCGTACGCTGGCACGGACCCGTGCGTCAGCACGTAGCCTGACCCTCCCACGTTTCCGTACCCTCACCTGTGCCCTAAGCCTTGCCGTTCCCTAACCCTAACCCTAGCCCGGAACGAAACCCACCACCAGCCCTACACCTTACCTTACGCCGTACCCTACTCCTGACCCATACACTGGCACTGAACCGTGCCTCAGCACATAGCCTGACCCTCCCACGTTTCCGTACCCTCACCTGTGCCCTAAGACTTGCCGTTCCCTAACCCTAACCTTAGCCCGGAACGCAAATCCACCACCAGCCCTACACTTTACCCTACGCCTTTGCCTACTCCTGGCCAGTACGCTGGCACTGACCCGTTCGTCAGCACGTAGCCCGACCCTCCCACGTTTCCGTACCCTCACATGTGCCCTAAGCCTTGCTGTTCCCTCACCCTAACCCTAGCCTGGCACAGAAAACAACCACCAGCCCTACACCTTACCTTACGCCGTTGCCTACTCCTGGCCCGTACGCTGGCACTGACACGTGCGTCAGCACGTAGCCTGACCCTCCCACGTTTCCGTACCCTCACCTGTGCCCTAAGCCTTGCCCTTCCCTAACCCTAACCCTAGCCCGGAATAGAAACCCACCACCAGCCCTAAAACTTACCTTACACCGTACCCTACTCCTGACCCATACGCTGGCACTGACCCGTGCGTCAGCACGTAGCCTGACCCTCCCACGTTTCCGTACCCTTACCTGTGCCCTAAGCCTTGCCGTTCCCTAACCCTAACCCTAGCCCGGAACGCAAATCCACCACCAGCCCTACCCTTTACCCTACCCCGTTGCCTACTCCTGGCCAGTACGCTGGCACTGACCCGTGCGTCAGCACGTAGCCCGACCCTCCCACGTTTCCGTACCCTCACATGTGCCCTAAGACTTGCCATTCCCTAACCCTAACACTAGCCCGGAATGGAAACCCACCACCAGCCCTACACCTTACCCTACGCCGTTGCCTACTCCTGGCCTGTACTCTGGCACTGACCCGTGGATCAGCACGTAGCCTTACCCTCCCGCGTTTCCGTACCCTGACCTGTGCCCTAAGCCTTGCCGTTCCTTAACCCTAACCCTAGCCCAGAACGCAAATCCACCACCAGCCGTACACTTTATCCTACGCCGTTGCCTACTCCTGGCCCGTACGCTGGCAGTGACCCGTGCGTCAGCACGTAGCCCGACCCTCCCACGTTTCCATACCCTCACCTGTGCCCTAAGCTTTGACGTTCCCTAACCCTAACCCTAGCCCGGAACGGAAATCAACCACAAGCCCTACACCTTACCTTACGCCGTTGCCCACTCCTGGCCCGTACGCTGGCACGGACCCATGCGTCAGCACGTAGCCTGACCCTCCCACGTTTCCGTACCCTCACCTGTGCCCTAAGCCTTGCCGTTCCCTAACCCTAACCCTAGCCCGGAACGAAACCTACCACCAGCCCTACACCTTACCTTACGCCGTACCGTATTCCTGGCCCGTATGCTGGCACTGAACCGTGCGTCAGCACGTAGCCTGACCCTCCCACGTTTCCGTACCCTCACCCGTGCCCTAAGCCTTGCCGTTCCCTAACCCTAACCCTAGCCCGGAATAGAAACCCACCACCAGCCCTACAACTTACCTTACACCGTACCCTACTCCTGACCCGTACGCTGGCACTGACACGTGCGTCAGCACGTAGCCTGACCCACGCACTTTTCCGTACCCTCACCTGTGCCCTAAGCCTTGCCGTTCCCTAAACCTAACCTTAGCCCGGAACGCAAATCCACCACCAGCCCTACACTTTACCCTACGCCGTTGCCTACTCCTGGCCAGTACGCTGGCACTGACCCATGCGTCAGTACGTAGCCCGACCCTCCCACGTTTCCGTACCCTCACATGTGCCCTAAGCCATGCCGTTCCCTAACCCTAACCCTAGCCCGGAACGCAAATCCACCACCAGCCCTACACTTTATCCTACGCCTTTGCCTACTCCTGGCCCGTACGCTGGCACGGACCCGTGCGTCAGCATGTAGCCTGAATCTCCCACGTTTCCGTACCCTCACCTGTGCCCTAAGCCTTGCCGTTCCCTTACCCTAACCCTAGCCCGGAACGCAAATCCACCACCAGCCCTACACTTTATCCTACGCCGTTGCCTACTCCTGGCCCGTACGTTGGCACTGACCCGTGCGTCAGCACGTAGCCCGACCCTCCCAAGTTTCCGTACCCTCACCTGTGCCCTAGGCCTTGCCGTTCCCTAACCCTAACCCTAGCCCGGAACGGAAACCCACAACCAGCCCTACACCTTACCTTGCGCCGTACCCTATTCCTGGCCCGTACGCTGGCAATGAACCGTGCGTCAGCACGTAGCCCGACCCTCCCTCGTTTCCGTACCCTCACCTGTGCCCTAAGCCTTGCCGTTCCCTAACCATAACCCTAGCCTGAAACGGAAACCAACCACCAGCCCTACAGCTTACCTTACGCCGTTGCCTACTCCTGGCCCGTACGCTGGCACTGACCCGTGCGTCAGCACGTAGCCTGACCCTCCCACGTTTCCGTACCCTCACCTGTGCCCTAAGCCTTGCCGTTCCCTAACCCTAACCCTATCCCGGAATGGAAACCCACCACCAGCCCTACACCTTACCCTACGCCGTTGCCTACTCCTGGCCTGCACTCTGGAACTGACCCGTGCATCAGCACGTAGCCTGACCCTCCCACGTTTCCGTACCCTCACCTGTGCCCTAAGCCTTGCCGTTCCCTAACCCTAACCCTAGCCCGGAACACAAATCCACCACCAGCCCTACACTTTATCCTACGCCGTTGCCTACTCCTGGCCAGTACGCTGGCACTGACCCGTGCGTCAGCACGTAGCCTGACCCTCCCACGTTCACGTACCCTCACCTGTGCCCTAAGCCTTGCCGTTCCCTAACCCTAACCCTAGCCCGGAATGGAAACCCACCACCAGCCGTACACCTTACCTTACGCTGTACCCTACTCCTGACCCGTACGCTGGCACTGACCCGTGCGTCAGCACGTAGCCTGACCCTCCCACGTTTCCGTATCCTCACCTGTGCCCTAAGCCTTGCCGTTCCCTAACCATAACCCTAGCCCGGAATGGAAACCCACAACCAGCCCTACACCTTACCTTGCGCCGTACCCTATTCCTGGCCCGTACGCTGGCACTGAACCGTGCGTCAGCACGTAGCCCGACCCTCCCTCGTTTCCGTACGCTCACCTGTGCCCTAAGCCTTGCCGTTCCCTAACCCTAACCCTAGCCTGGAACGGAAACCAACCACCAGCCCTACACCTTACCTTACGCCGTTGCCTACTCCTGGCCCGTACGCTGGCACTGAACCGTGCGTCAGCACGTAGCCCGACCCTCCCTCGTTTCCGTACCCTCACCTGTGCCCTAAGCCTTGCCGTTCCCTAACCCTAACCCTAGCCTGGAACGGAAACCAACCACCAGCCCTACACCTTACCTTACGCCGTTGCCTACTCCTGGCCCGTACGCTGGCACTGACCCGTGCGTCAGCACGTAGCCTGACCCTCCCTCGTTCACGTACCCTCACCTGTGCCCTAAGCCTTGCCGTTCCCTAACCCTAACCCTAACCCGGAACGGAAACCCACAACCAGCCCTACACCTTACCTTGCGCCGTACCCTATTCCTGGCCCGTACGCTGGCACTGAACCGTGCGTCAGCACGTAGCCCGACCCTCCTTCGTTTCCGTACCCTCACCTGTGCCCTAAGCCTTGCCGTTTGCTAACCCTAACCCTAGCCTGGAACGGAAACCAACCACCAGCCCTACACCTTACCTTACGCCGTTGCCTACTCCTGGCCCGTACGCTGGCACTGAACCGTGCGTCAGCACGTAGCCCGACCCTCCCTCGTTTCCGTACCCTCACCTGTGCCCCAAGCCTTGCCGTTCCCTAACCCTAACCCTAGCCTGGAACGGAAACCAACCACCAGCCCTACACCTTACCTTACGCCGTTGCCTACTCCTGGCCCGTACGCTTGCACTGACCCGTGCGTCAGCACGTAGCCTCACCCACCCACGTTTCCGTACCCTCACCTGTGCCCTAAGCCTTGCCATTCCCTAACCCTAACACTAGCCCGGAACGGAAACCAACCACCATCCCTACACCTTACCCTACGCCGTTGCCTACTCCTGGCTTGTACTCTGGCACTGACCCATGCATCAGCACGTAGCCTAACCCTCCTGCGTTTCCGTACCCTCACCTGTGCCCTAAGCCTTGCCGTTCCCTAACCCTAACCCTAGCCTGGAACGGAAACCAACCACCATCCCTACATCTTACCTTACGCCATTGCCTACTCCTGGCCCGTACGCTGGCACTGACCCGTGCGTCAGCACGGGGCCTGACCCTCCCACGTTTCCGTACCCTCACCTGTGCCCTAAGCCTTGCCGTTCCCTAACCCTAACCCTAACCCTAACACTAGCCCGGAACGGAAACCAACCACCATCCCTACACCTTACCCTACGCCGTTGCCTATTCCTGGCTTGTACTCTGGCACTGACCCATGCATCAGCACGTAGCCTAACCCTCCTGCGTTTCCGTACCCTCACCTGTGCCCTAAGCCTTGCCGTTCCCTAACCCTAACCCTAGCCCGGAACGCAAATCCACCAGCAGCCCTACACTTTACCCTACGCCGTTGCCTACTCCTGGCCACTACGCTGGCACTGACCCGTGCGTCAGCACGTATCCCGACCCTCCCACGTTTCCGTACCCTCACATGTGCCCTAAGCCTTGCTGTTCCCTAACCCTAACCCTAGCCTGGAACGGAAAACAACCACCAGCCCTACACCTTACCTTACGCCGTTGCCTACTCCTGGCCCGTACGCTGGCACTGACACGTGCGTCAGCATGTAGCCTGACCCTCCCACGTTTCCGTACCCTCACCTGTGCCCTAAGCCTTGCCGTTCCCTAACCCTAACCTTAGCCCAGAACACAAATCCACCACCAGCCGTACACTTTATCCTACGCCGTTGCCTACTCCTGGCCCGTACGCTGGCACTGACCCGTGCGTCAGCACGTAGCCCGAGCCTCCCACGTTTCCGTACCTTCACCTGTGCCCTAAGCCTTGCCGTTCCCTAACCCTAACCCTAGCCTGGAACGGAAATCAACCAAAGCCCTACACCTTAACTTACACCGTACCCTGCTCCTGGCCCGTACGCTGGCACTGAACCGTGCGTCAGCACGTAGCCTGACCCTCCCACGTTTCTGTGCCCTCAGCTGTGCCCTAAGCCTTGCCGTTCCCTAACCCTAACCATAGCCCGGAATAGAAACCCACCACCAGCCCCACACCTTACCTTACGCCGTACCCTACTCCTGTCCCGTACGCTGGCACTGACCCGTGTGTCAGCACGTAGCCTGACCCTCCCACGTTTCCGTACCCTCACCTGTGCCCTAAGCCTTGCCGTTCCCTAACCCTAACCCTAGCCCGGAATGGAAATCCACCAACAGCCCTACACTTTATCCAACGCCGTTGCCTACTCCTGGCCCGTACGCTGGCATTAACCCGTGCGTCAGCACGTAGCCCGACCCTCCCACGTTTCCGTACCCTCACCTGTTCCCTAAGCCTTGCCGTTCCCTAACCCTAACCCTAGCCTTGAACGGAAACCAACAACCAGCCCTACACCTTACCTTACGCCGTTGCATACTCCTGGCCCGTACGCTGGCACTGACCCGTGCGTCACCACGTAGCCTGACCCACCCACGTTTCCGTACCCTCACCTGTGCCCTAAGCCTTGCCGTTCCCTAACCCTAACACTAGCCCGGAATGGAAACCCACCACCATCCCTACACCTTACCCTACGCCGTTGCCTACTCCTGGCTTGTACTCTGGCACTGATCCGTGCATCAGCACGTAGCCTTACCCTCCCGCGTTTCCGTACCCTAACCTGTGCCCTAAGCCTTGCCGTTCCCTAACCCTAACCCTAGCCTGGAACGGAAACCAACCACCAGCCCTACACCTTACCTTACGCCGTTGCCCACTCCTGGCCCGTACGCTGGCACGGACCCGTGCGTCAGCACGTAGCCTGACCCTCCCACATTTCCGTACCCTCTCCTGTGCCCTAAGCCTTGCCGTTCCCTTACCCTAACCCTAGCCCGGAACGGAAACCCACCACCAGCCCTACACCTTACCTTACGCCGTAACTTATTCCTGGCCAGTACGCTGGCACTGAACCGTGCGTCAGCACGTAGCCTGACCCTCCCACGTTTCCGTACCCTCACCTGTTCCCTAAGCCTTGCCGTTCCCTAACCCTAACCCTAGCCCGGAATAGAACCCCACCACCAGCCCTACAACATACCTTACGCCGTACCCTACTCCTGACCCGTACGCTGGCACTGACCCGTGCGTCAGCATGTAGCCTGACCCTCCCACGTTTCCGTACCCTCACCTGTGCCCTAAGCCTTGCCGTTCCCTAACCCTAACCCTAGCCCGAAATGGAAACCCACCACCAGCCCTACACCTTACCCTACGCCGTTGCCTACTCCTGGCCTGTACTCTGGCACTGATCCGTGCATCAGCACGTAGCCTTACCCTCCCGCGTTTCCGTACCCTGACCTGTGCCCTAAGCCTTGCCGTTCCCTGACACTAACCATAGCCTGGAAAGGAAACCAACCACCAGCCTTACGTCTTACCTTAAGCCGTTGCCTACTCCTGGCCCGTACGCTGGCACTGACCCGTGCGTCAGCACGTAGCCTGACCCTCCCACGTTTCCGTACCTTCACCTGTGCCCTAAGCCTTGCCGTTCCCTAACCCTAACCCTAGCCCGGAATGGAGACCCACCACCAGCCCTACACCTTACCCTACGCCGTTGCCTACTCCTGGCCTGTACTCTGGCACTGACCCGTGCATCAGCACGTAGCCTTACCCTCCCGCGTTTCCGTACCCTGACCTGTGCCCTAAGCCTTGCCGTTCCCTAACCCTAACCCTAGCCCTGAACGCAAATCCACCACCAGCCGTACACTTTATCCTACGCCGTTGCCTACTCCTGGCCCGTACGCTGGCACTGACCCATGCGTCAGCACGTAGCCTGACCCTCCCACGTTTCCATACCCTCACCTCTGCCCTAAGCCTTGCCGTTCCCTAACCCTAACCCTAGCCGGGAACTGAAATCAACCACAAGCCCTTCACCTTACCTTACGCCGTTGCCTTCTCCTGGCCTGTATGCTGGCACGGACCCGTGCGTCAGCACGTAGCCTGACCCTCCCACATTTCCGTACCCTCACCTGTGCCCTAAGCCTTGCCGTTCCCTAACCCTAACGCTAGCCCGGAATGGAAACCCACCACCAGCCCTACACCTTACCCTACGCCGTTGCCTACTCCTGGCCTGTACTCTGGCACTAACCCGTGCATCAGCACGTAGCCTTACCCTCCCGCGTTTCCGTACCCTGACCTGTGCCCTAAGCCTTGCCGTTCCTAACACTAACCCTAGCCCTGAACGCAAATCCACCACCAGCCGTACACTTTACCCTACGCCGTTGCCTACTCCTGGCCCGTACGCTGGCACTGACCCATGCGTCAGCACGTAGCCTGACCCTCCCACGTTTCCGTACCCTCACCTGTGCCCTAAGCCTTGCCTTTCCCTAACCCTAACCCTAGCCGGGAACGGAAATCAACCACAAGCCCTTCACCTTACCTTACGCCGTTGCCTACTCCTGGCCTGTATGCTGGCACGGACACGTGCGCCAGCACGTAGCCTCACCCTCCCACGATTCCGTACCCTCACCTGTGCCCTAAGCCTTTCCGTTCCCTAACCCTAACCCTAGCCCAGAACGCAAATCCACCACCAGCCCTACACTTTATCCTACGCCGTTGCCTACTCCTGGCCCGTACGCTGGCACTGACCCGTGCGTCAGCACGTAGCCCTAGCCTCCCACGTTTCCGTACCTTCACCTGTGCCCTAAGCCTTGCCGTTCCTTAACCCTAACCCTAGCCTGGAACGGAAATCAACCAAAGCCCTACACCTTAACTTACGCCGTACCCTGCTCCTGGCCCATACGCTGGCACTGAACCGTGCGTCAGCACGTAGCCTGACCCTCCCACGTTTCCGTACCCTCACCTGTGCCCTAAGCCTTGCCGTTCCCTAACCCTAACCCTAGCCCGGAATGGAAACCCACCACCAGCCCTACACTTTATCCAACGCCGTTGCCTATTCCTGGCCCGTACGCTGGCATTAACCCGTGCGTCAGCACGTAGCCCGACCCTACCACGTTTCCGTACCCTCACCTGTTCCCTAAGCCTTGCCGTTCCCTAACCCTAACCCTAGCCTTGAACGGAAACCAACAACCAGCACTACACCTTACCTTACGCCGTTGCCTACTCCTGGCCCGTACGCTGGCACTGACCCGTGCGTCACCACGTAGCCTGACCCACTCACGTTTCCGTACCCTCAACTGTGCCCTAAGCCTTGCCGTTCCCTAACCCTAACCCTAGCCTGGAACGGAAATGAACCACAAGCCCTTCACCTTACCTTACGCCGTTGCCTACTCCTGGCCTGTATGCTGGCACGGACCCGTGCGTCAGCACGTAGCCTCACCCTCCCACGTTTCCGTACCCTCACCTGTGCCCTAAGCCTTGCCGTTCCCTAACCCTAACACTAGCCCAGAACGCAAATCCACTTCCAGCCCTACACTTTATCCTACGCCGTTGCCTACTCCTGGCCCGTACGCTGGCACTGACCCGTGCGTCAGCACGTAGCCCGACCCTCCCACGTTTCCGTACCCTCCCATGTGCCCTAAGCCTTGCCGTTCCCTAACCCTAACCCTAGCCTGGAACGGAAATCAACCAAAGCCCTAAACCTTAACTTACGCCGTACCCTGCTCCTGGCCCGTACGCTGGCACTGAACCGTGCGTCAGCACGTAGCCTGACCCTCCCACGTTTCCATGCCCTCACCTGTGACCTAAACCTTGCCGTTCCCTAACCCTAACCCTAGCCCGGAATAGAAACCCACCAACAGCCCTACACCTTACCTTACGCCGTACCGTATTCCTGGCCCGTACGCTGGCATTGAACCGTGCGTCAGCACGTAGCCTGACCCTCCCACGTTTCCGTACCCTCACCTGTACCCTAAGCCTTGCCGTTCCCTAACCCTAACCCTAGCCCGGAATAGAAACCCACCACCAGCCCTACACCTTACCTTAAGCCGTACCCTACTCCTGACCCGTACGCTGGCACTGACCCGTGCGTCAGCACGTAGCCTGACCCTCCCACGTTTCCGTACCCTCACCTGTGCCCTAAGCCTTGCCGTTCCCTAACCCTAACCCTAGCCCGGAACGCAAATCCACCACCAGCCTTACACTTTACCCTACGCCGTTGCCTTCTCCTGGTCAGTACGCTGGCACTGACCCGTGCGTCAGCACGTAGCCCGAACCTCCCACGTTTCCGTACCCTCACATGTGCCCTAAGCCTTGCCGTTCCCTAAGCCTAACCCTAGCCTGGAACGGAAAACAACCACCAGCCCTACACCTTACCTTACGCCGTTGCCTACTCCTGGCCCGTACGCTGGCACTGACACGTGCGTCAGCACGTAGCCTGACCCTCCCACGTTTCCGTACCCTCACCTGTGCCCTAAGCCTTGCCGTTCCCTAACCCTAACCCTAGCCCGGAATGGAAACCCACCACCAGCCCTACACCTTACCCTACGCCGTTGCCTACTCCTGGCCTTTACTCTGGCACTGACCCGTACATCAGCACGTAGCCTTACCCTCCCACGTTTCCGTACCCTGACCTGTGCCCTAAGCCTTGCCGTTCCCTAACCCTAACCCTAGCCCAGAACGCAAATCCACCACCAGCCGTACACTTTATCCTACGCCGTTGCCTACTCCTGGCCCGTACGCTGGCAGTGACCCGTGTGTCAGCACGTAGCCCGACCCTCCCACGTTTCCATACCCTCACCTGTGCCATAAGCTTTTACGTTCCCTAACCCTAACCCTAGCCCGGAACGGAAATCAACCACAAGCCCTACACCTTACCTTACGCCGTTACCCACTCCTGGCCCGTACGCTGGCACGGACCCGTGCGTCAGCACGTAGCCTGACCCTCCCACGTTTCCGTACCCTCACCTGTGCCCTAAGCCTTGCCGTTCCCTAACCCTAACCCTAGCCCGGAACGAAACCCACCACCAGCCCTACACCTTACCTTACGCCGTACCCTACTCCTGACCCATACACTGGCACTGAACCGTACCTCAGCACATAGCCTGACCCTCCCACGTTTCCGTACCCTCACCTGTGCCCTAAGACTTGCCGTTCCCTAACCCTAACCTTAGCCCGAAACGCAAATCCACCACCAGCCCTACACTTTACCCTACGCCGTTGCCTACTCCTGGCCAGTACGCTGGCACTGACACGTTCGTCAGCACGTAGCCCGACCCTCCCATGTTTCCGTACCCTCACATGTGCCCTAAGCCTTGCCGTTCCCTCACCCTAACCCTAGCCTGGCACAGAAAACAACCACCAGCCCTACACCTTACCTTACGCCGTTGCCTACTCCTGGCCCGTACGCTGGCACTGACACGTGCGTCAGCACGTAGCCTGACCCTCCCACGTTTCCGTACCCTCACCTGTGCCCTAAGCCTTGCCGTTCCCTAACCCTAACCCTAGCCCAGAATACAAACCCACCACCAGGCCTAAAACTTACCTTACACCGTACCCTACTCCTGACCCGTACGCTGGCACTGACCCGTGCGTCAGCACGTAGCCTGACCCTCCCACGTTTCCGTACCCTCACCTGTGCCCTAAGCCTTGCCGTTCCCTAACCCTAACCCTAGCCCGGAACGCAAATCCACCACCAGCCCTACACTTTACCCTACGCCGTTGCCTACTCCTGGCCAGTACGCTGGCACTGACCCGTGCGTCAGCACGTAGCCCGACCCTCCCACGTTTCCGTACCCTCACATGTGCCCTAAGACTTGCCATTCCCTAACCCTAACACTAGCCCGGAATGGAAACCCACCACCAGCCCTACACCTTACCCTACGCCGTTGCCTACTCCTGGCCTGTACTCTGGCACTGACCCGTGCATCAGCACGTAGCCTTACCCTCCCGCGTTTCCGTACCCTGACCTGTGCCCTAAGCCTTGCCGTTCCTTAACCCTAACCCTAGCCCAGAACGCAAATCCACCACCAGCCGTACACTTTATCCTACGCCGTTGCCTACTCCTGGCCCGTACGCTGGCAGTGACCCGTGCGTCAGCATGTAGCCCGACCCTCCCACGTTTCCATACCCTCACCTGTGCCCTAAGCTTTGACGTTCCCTAACCCTAACCCTAGCCCGGAACGGAAATCAACCACAAGCCCTACACCTTACCTTACGCCGTTGCCCACTCCTGGCCCGTACGCAGGCACGGACCCATGCGTCAGCACGTAGCCTGACCCTCCCACGTTTCCGTACCCTCACCTGTGCCCTAAGCCTTGCCGTTCCCTAACCCTAACCCTAGCCCGGAACGAAACCCACCACCAGCCCTACACCTTACCTTACGCCGTACCCTATTCCTGGCCCGTACGCTGGCACTGAACCGTGCGTCAGCACGTAGCCTGACCCTCCCACGTTTCCGTACCCTCACCCGTGCCCTAAGCCTTGCCGTTCCCTAACCCTAACCCTAGCCCGGAATAGAAACCCACCACCAGCCCTACAACTTACCTTACACCGTACCCTACTCCTGACCCGTACGCTGGCACTGACCCGTGCGTCAGCACGTAGCCTGACCCACGCACTTTTCCGTACCCTCACCTGTGCCCTAAGCCTTGCCGTTCCGTAACCCTAACCTTAGCCCGGAACGCAAATCCACCACCAGCCCTACACTTTACCCTACGCCGTTGCCTACTCCTGGCCAGTACGCTGGCACTGACCCATGCGTCAGTACGTAGCCCGACCCTCCCACGTTTCCGTACCCTCACATGTGCCCTAAGCCTTGCCGTTCCCTAACCCTAACCCTAGCCCGGAACGCAAATCCACCACCAGCCCTACACTTTATCCTAAGCCTTTGCCTACTCCTGGCCCGTACGCTGGCACGGACCCGTGCGTCAGCATGTAGCCTGAATCTCCCACGTTTCCGTACCCTCACCTGTGCCCTAAGCCTTGCCGTTCCCTTACCCTAACCCTAGCCCGGAACGCAAATCCACCACCAGCCCTACACTTTATCCTACGCCGTTGCCTACTCCTGGCCCGTACGTTGGCACTGACCCGTGCGTCAGCACGTAGCCCGACCCTCCCAAGTTTCCGTACCCTCACCTGTGCCCTAGGCCTTGCCGTTCCCTAACCCTAACCCTAGCCCGGAACGGAAACCCACAACCAGCCCTACACCTTACCTTGCGCAGTATCCTATTCCTGGCCCGTACGCTGGCAATGAACCGTGCGTCAGCACGTAGCCCGACCCTCCCTCGTTTCCGTACCCTCACCTGTGCCCTAAGCCTTGCCGTTCCCTAACCATAACCCTAGCCTGAAACGGAAACCAACCACCAGCCCTACAGCTTACCTTACGCCGTTGCCTACTCCTGGCCCGTACGCTGGCACTGACTCGTGCGTCAGCACGTAGCCTGACCCTCCCACGTTTCCGTACCCTCACCTGTGCCCTAAGCCTTGCCGTTCCCTAACCCTAACCCTATCCCGGAATGGAAACCCACCACCAGCCCTACACCTTACCCTACGCCGTTGCCTACTCCTGGCCTGCGCTCTGGCACTGACCCGTGCATCAGCACGTAGCCTTACCCTCCCGCGTTTCCGTACCCTGACCTGTGCCCTAAGCCTTGCCGTTCCCTAACCCTAACGCTAGCCCAGAACGCAAATCCACCACCAGCCGTACACTTTATCCTACGCCGTTGCCTACTCCTGGCCCGTACGCTGGCTCTGACCCGTGCGTCAGCACGTAGCCTGACCCTCCCACGTTTCCATACCCTGACCTGTGCCCTAAGCCATGCCGTTCCCTAACCCTAACCCTAGCCGGGAACGGAAATCAACCTCAAGCCCTTCACCTTACCTTACGCCGTTGCCTATTCCTGGCCTGTACGCTGGCACGGACCCGTGTGTCAGCACGTAGCCTCACCCTCCCACGTTTCCGTACCCTCACCTGTGCCCTAAGCCTTGCCGTTCCCTAACCCTAACCCTAGCCCGGAATGGAAACCCACCACCAGCCCTACACCTTACCTTATACCGTACCCTATTCCTGGCCCGTACGCTGGCACTGAACCGTGCGTCAGCACGTAGCCCGACCCTCCCTCGTTTCCGTACCCTCACCTGTGCCCTAAGCCTTGCCGTTCCCTAACCCTAACCCTAGCCTGGAACGGAAACCAACCACCAGCCCTACACCTTACCTTACGCCGTTGCCTACTGCTGGCCCGTACGCTGGCACTGACCCATGCGTCAGCACGTAGCCCGACCCTCCCACGTTTCCATAACCTCACCTGTGCCCTAAGACTTGCGGTTTCCTAACCCTAACCCTAGCCCGGAACGCAAATCCACCACCAGCCCTACACTTTATCCTACGCCGTTGCCTACTCCTGGCCAGTACGCTGGCACTGACATGTGCGTCAGCACGTAGCCCGACCCTCCCAAGTTTCCGTACCCTCACCTGTGCCCTAAGCCTTGCCATTCCCTAACCCTAACACTAGCCCGGAACAGAAACGCAGCACCATCCCTACACCTCACCCTATGCCGTTGCCTACTCCTGGCTTGTACTCTGGCACTGATCCGTGCATCAGCACGTAGCCTTACCCTCCCGCGTTTCCGTACCCTAACCTGTGCCCTAAGCCTTGCCGTTCCCTGACACTAACCATAGCCTGGAAAGGAAACCAACCACCAGCCTTACGTCTTACCTTACGCCGTTGCCTACTCCTGGCCCGTACGCTGTCATTTACCCGTGCGTCAGCACGTAGCCCGACCCTACCACGTTTCCGTACCCTCACCTGTTCCCTAAGCCTTGCCGTTCCCTAACCCTAACCTTAGCCTTGAACGGAAACCAACAACCAGCCCTACACCTTACCTTACGCCGTTGCCTACTCCTGGCCCGTACGCTGGCACTGACCCGTGCGTCACCACGTAGCCTGACCCACTCACGTTTCCGTACCCTCAACTGTGCCCTAAGCCTTGCCGTTGCCTAACACTAACCCTAGCCTGGAACGGAAATCAACCACAAGCCCTTCACCTTACCTTACGCCGTTGCCTACTCCTGGCCTGTATGCTGGCACGGACCCGTGCGTCAGCACGTAGCCTCACCCTCCCACGTTTCCGTACCCTCACCTGTGCCCTAAGCCTTGCCGTTCCCTAACCCTAACCCTAGCCCAGAACGCAAATCCACCTCCAGCCCTACACATTATCCTACGCCGTTGCCTACTCCTGGCCCGTACGCTGGCACTGACCCGTGCGTCAGCACGTAGCCCGACCCTCCCACGTTTCCGTACCCTCCCATGTGCCCTAAGCCTTGCCGTTCCCTAACCCTAACCCTAGCCTGGAACGGAAATCAACCAAAGCCCTAAACCTTAACTTACGCCGTACCCTGCTCCTGGCCCGTACGCTGGCACTGAACCGTGCGTCAGCACGTAGCCTGACCCTCCCACGTTTCCATGCCCTCACCTGTGACCTAAACCTTGCCGTTCCCTAACCCTAACCCTAGCCCGGAATAGAAACCCACCACCAGCCCTACACCTTACCTTACGCCGTACCGTATTCCTGGCCCGTACGCTGGCATTGAACCGTGCGTCAGCACGTAGCCTGACCCTCCCACGTTTCCGTACCCTCACCTGTACCCTAAGCCTTGCCGTTCCCTAACCCTAACCCTAGCCCGGAATAGAAACCCACCACCAGCCCTACACCTTACCTTAAGCCGTACACTACTCCTGACCCGTACGCTGGCACTGACCCGTGCGTCAGCACGTAGCCTGACCCTCCCACGTTTCCGTACCCTCACCTGTGCCCTAAGCCTTGCCGTTCCCTAACCCTAACCCTAGCCCGGAACGCAAATCCACCACCAGCCTTACACTTTACCCTACGCCGTTGCCTTCTCCTGGTCAGTACGCTGGCACTGACCCGTGCGTCAGCACGTAGCCCGAACCTCCCACGTTTCCGTACCCTCACATGTGCCCTAAGCCTTGCCGTTCCCTAACCCTAACCCTAGCCTGGAACGGAAAACAACCACCAGCCCTACACCTTACCTTACGCCGTTGCCTACTCCTGGCCCGTACGCTGGCACTGACACGTGCGTCAGCACGTAGCCTGACCCTCCCACGTTTCCGTACCCTCACCTGTGCCCTAAGCCTTGCCGTTCCCTAACCCTAACCCTAGCCCGGAATGGAAACCCACCACCAGCCCTACACCTTACCCTACGCCGTTGCCTACTCCTGGCCTGTACTCTGGCACTGACCCGTACATCAGCACGTAGCCTTACCCTCCCGCGTTTCCGTACCCTGACCTGTGCCCTAAGCCTTGCCGTTCCCTAACCCTAACCCTAGCCCAGAACGCAAATCCACCACCAGCCGTACACTTTATCCTACGCCGTTGCCTACTCCTGGCCCGTACGCTGGCAGTGACCCGTGTGTCAGCACGTAGCCCGACCCTCCCACGTTTCCATACCCTCAACTGTGCCCTAAGCTTTTACGTTCCCTAACCCTAACCCTAGCCCGGAACGGAAATCAACCACAAGCCCTACACCTTACCTTACGCCGTTACCCACTCCTGGCCCGTACGCTGGCACGGACCCGTGCGTCAGCACGTAGCCTGACCCTCCCACGTTTCCGTACCCTCACCTGTGCCCTAAGCCTTGCCGTTCCCTAACCCTAACCCTAGCCCGGAACGAAACCCACCACCAGCCCTACACCTTACCTTACGCCGTACCCTACTCCTGACCCATACACTGGCACTGAACCGTGCCTCAGCACATAGCCTGACCCTCCCACGTTTCCGTACCCTCACCTGTGCCCTAAGACTTGCCGTTCCCTAACCCTAACCTTAGCCCGGAACGCAAATCCACCACCAGCCCTACACTTTACCCTACGCCTTTGCCTACTCCTGGCCAGTACGCTGGCACTGACCCGTTCGTCAGCACGTAGCCCGACCCTCCCACGTTTCCGTACCCTCACATGTGCCCTAAGCCTTGCCGTTCCCTCACCCTAACCCTAGCCTGGCACAGAAAACAACCACCAGCCCTACACCTTACCTTACGCCGTTGCCTACTCCTGGCCCGTACGCTGGCACTGACACGTGCGTCAGCACGTAGCCTGACCCTCCCACGTTTCCGTACCCTCACCTGTGCCCTAAGCCTTGCCCTTCCCTAACCCTAACCCTAGCCCGGAATAGAAACCCACCACCAGCCCTAAAACTTACCTTACACCGTACCCTACTCCTGACCCATACGCTGGCACTGACCCGTGCGTCAGCACGTAGCCTGACCCTCCCACGTTTCCGTACCCTTACCTGTGCCCTAAGCCTTGCCGTTCCCTAACCCTAACCCTAGCCCGGAACGCAAATCCACCACCAGCCCTACCCTTTACCCTACCCCGTTGCCTACTCCTGGCCAGTACGCTGGCACTGACCCGTGCGTCAGCACGTAGCCCGACCCTCCCACGTTTCCGTACCCTCACATGTGCCCTAAGACTTGCCATTCCCTAACCCTAACACTAGCCCGGAATGGAAACCCACCACCAGCCCTACACCTTACCCTACGCCGTTGCCTACTCCTGGCCTGTACTCTGGCACTGACCCGTGGATCAGCACGTAGCCTTACCCTCCCGCGTTTCCGTACCCTGACCTGTGCCCTAAGCCTTGCCGTTCCTTAACCCTAACCCTAGCCCAGAACGCAAATCCACCACCAGCCGTACACTTTATCCTACGCCGTTGCCTACTCCTGGCCCGTACGCTGGCAGTGACCCGTGCGTCAGCACGTAGCCCGACCCTCCCACGTTTCCATACCCTCACCTGTGCCCTAAGCTTTGACGTTCCCTAACCCTAACCCTAGCCCGGAACGGAAATCAACCACAAGCCCTACACCTTACCTTACGCCGTTGCCCACTCCTGGCCCGTACGCTGGCACGGACCCATGCGTCAGCACGTAGCCTGACCCTCCCACGTTTCCGTACCCTCACCTGTGCCCTAAGCCTTGCCGTTCCCTAACCCTAACCCTAGCCCGGAACGAAACCTACCACCAGCCCTACACCTTACCTTACGCCGTACCGTATTCCTGGCCCGTATGCTGGCACTGAACCGTGCGTCAGCACGTAGCCTGACCCTCCCACGTTTCCGTACCCTCACCCGTGCCCTAAGCCTTGCCGTTCCCTAACCCTAACCCTAGCCCGGAATAGAAACCCACCACCAGCCCTACAACTTACCTTACACCGTACCCTACTCCTGACCCGTACGCTGGCACTGACACGTGCGTCAGCACGTAGCCTGACCCACGCACTTTTCCGTACCCTCACCTGTGCCCTAAGCCTTGCCGTTCCCTAAACCTAACCTTAGCCCGGAACGCAAATCCACCACCAGCCCTACACTTTACCCTACGCCGTTGCCTACTCCTGGCCAGTACGCTGGCACTGACCCATGCGTCAGTACGTAGCCCGACCCTCCCACGTTTCCGTACCCTCACATGTGCCCTAAGCCATGCCGTTCCCTAACCCTAACCCTAGCCCGGAACGCAAATCCACCACCAGCCCTACACTTTATCCTACGCCTTTGCCTACTCCTGGCCCGTACGCTGGCACGGACCCGTGCGTCAGCATGTAGCCTGAATCTCCCACGTTTCCGTACCCTCACCTGTGCCCTAAGCCTTGCCGTTCCCTTACCCTAACCCTAGCCCGGAACGCAAATCCACCACCAGCCCTACACTTTATCCTACGCCGTTGCCTACTCCTGGCCCGTACGTTGGCACTGACCCGTGCGTCAGCACGTAGCCCGACCCTCCCAAGTTTCCGTACCCTCACCTGTGCCCTAGGCCTTGCCGTTCCCTAACCCTAACCCTAGCCCGGAACGGAAACCCACAACCAGCCCTACACCTTACCTTGCGCCGTACCCTATTCCTGGCCCGTACGCTGGCAATGAACCGTGCGTCAGCACGTAGCCCGACCCTCCCTCGTTTCCGTACCCTCACCTGTGCCCTAAGCCTTGCCGTTCCCTAACCATAACCCTAGCCTGAAACGGAAACCAACCACCAGCCCTACAGCTTACCTTACGCCGTTGCCTACTCCTGGCCCGTACGCTGGCACTGACCCGTGCGTCAGCACGTAGCCTGACCCTCCCACGTTTCCGTACCCTCACCTGTGCCCTAAGCCTTGCCGTTCCCTAACCCTAACCCTATCCCGGAATGGAAACCCACCACCAGCCCTACACCTTACCCTACGCCGTTGCCTACTCCTGGCCTGCACTCTGGAACTGACCCGTGCATCAGCACGTAGCCTTACCCTCCCGCGTTTCCGTACCCTGACCTGTGCCCTAAGCCTTGCCTTTCCCTAACCCTAACGCTAGCCCAGAACGCAAATCCACCACCAGCCGTACACTTTATCCTACGCCGTTGCCTACTCCTGGCCCGTACGCTGGCTCTGACCCGTGCGTCAGCACGTAGCCTGACCCTCCCACGTTTCCATACCCTGACCTGTGCCCTAAGCCATGCCGTTCCCTAACCCTAACCCTAGCCGGGAACGGAAATCAACCTCAAGCCCTTCACCTTACCTTACGCCGTTGCCTATTCCTGGCCTGTACGCTGGCACGGACCCGTGTGTCAGCACGTAGCCTCACCCTCCCGTTTCCGTACCCTCACCTGTGCCCTAAGCCTTGCCGTTCCCTAACCCTAACCCTAGCCCGGAACGGAAACCCACCACCAGCCCTACACCTTACCTTATACCGTACCCTAATCCTGGCCCGTACGCTGGCACTGAACCGTGCGTCAGCACGTAGCCCGACCCTCCCTCGTTTCCGTACCCTGACCTGTGCCCTAAGCCTTGCCGTTCCCTAACCCTAACCCTAGCCTGGAACGGAAACCAACCACCAGCCCTACACCTTACCTTACGCCGTTGCCTACTCCTGGCCCGTACGCTGGCACTGACCCATGCGTCAGCACGTAGCCCGAACCTCCCACGTTTCCATAACCTCACCTGTGCCCTAAGACTTGCGGTTTCCTAACCCTAACCCTAGCCCGGAACGGAAACCCACCACCAGCCCTACACCTTACCTTACGCCGTACCCTATTCCTGGCCCGTACGCTGGCACTGAACTGTGCGTCAGCAAGTAGCCTGAACCTCCCACGTTTCCGTACCCTCACCTGTGCCCTAAGCCTTGCCATTCCCTAACCCTAACCCTAGCCCGGAATAGAAACCCACCACCAGCCCTATAACTTACCTTACGTCGTACCCTACACCTGACCCGTACGCTGGCACTGACCCGTGCGTCAGCACGTAGCCCGACCCTCCATCGTTTCCGTACCCTCACCTGTGCCCTAAGCCTTGCCGTTCCCTAACCCTAACCCTAGCCCGGAACGGAAACCCACAACCAGCCCTACACCTTACCTTGCGCCGTACCCTATTCCTGGCCCGTACGCTGGCAATGAACCGTGCGTCAGCACGTAGCCCGACCCTCCCTCGTTTCCGTACCCTCACCTGTGCCCTAAGCCTTGCCGTTCCCTAACCATAACCCTAGCCTGAAACGGAAACCAACCACCAGCCCTACAGCTTACCTTACGCCGTTGCCTACTCCTGGCCCGTACGCTGGCACTGACCCGTGCGTCAGCACGTAGCCTGACCCTCCCACGTTTCCGTACCCTCACCTGTGCCCTAAGCCTTGCCGTTCCCTAACCCTAACCCTATCCCGGAATGGAAACCCACCACCAGCCCTACACCTTACCCTACGCCGTTGCCTACTCCTGGCCTGCGCTCTGGAACTGACCCGTGCATCAGCACGTAGCCTTACCCTCCCGCGTTTCCGTACCCTGACCTGTGCCCTAAGCCTTGCCTTTCCCTAACCCTAACGCTAGCCCAGAACGCAAATCCACCACCAGCCGTACACTTTATCCTACGCCGTTGCCTACTCCTGGCCCGTACGCTGGCTCTGACCCGTGCGTCAGCACGTAGCCTGACCCTCCCACGTTTCCATACCCTGACCTGTGCCCTAAGCCATGCCGTTCCCTAACCCTAACCCTAGCCGGGAACGGAAATCAACCTCAAGCCCTTCACCTTACCTTACGCCGTTGCCTATTCCTGGCCTGTACGCTGGCACGGACCCGTGTGTCAGCACGTAGCCTCACCCTCCCGTTTCCGTACCCTCACCTGTGCCCTAAGCCTTGCCGTTCCCTAACCCTAACCCTAGCCCGGAACGGAAACCCACCACCAGCCCTACACCTTACCTTATACCGTACCCTATTCCTGGCCCGTACGCTGGCACTGAACCGTGCGTCAGCTCGTAGCCCGACCCTCCCTCGTTTCCGTACCCTGACCTGTGCCCTAAGCCTTGCCGTTCCCTAACCCTAACCCTAGCCTGGAACGGAAACCAACCACCAGCCCTACACCTTACCTTACGCCGTTGCCTACTCCTGGCCCGTACGCTGGCACTGACCCATGCGTCAGCACGTAGCCCGACCCTCCCACGTTTCCATAACCTCACCTGTGCCCTAAGACTTGCGGTTTCCTAACCCTAACCCTAGCCCGGAACGGAAACCCACCACCAGCCCTACACCTTACCTTACGCCGTACCCTATTCCTGGCCCGTACGCTGGCACTGAACTGTGCGTCAGCAAGTAGCCTGACCCTCCCACGTTTCCGTACCCTCACCTGTGCCCTAAGCCTTGCCATTCCCTAACCCTAACCCTAGCCCGGAATAGAAACCCACCACCAGCCCTATAACTTACCTTACGTCGTACCCTACACCTGACCCGTACGCTGGCACTGACCCGTGCGTCAGCACGTAGCCCGACCCTCCCTCGTTTCCGTACCCTCACCTGTGCCCTAAGCCTTGCCGTTCCCTAAGCCTAACCTTAGCCCGGAATAGAAACCCACCACCAGCCCTACAACTTACCTTATGCCGTACCCTACTCCTGACCCGTACGCTGGCACTGACCCGTGCGTCAGCACGTACCCTGACCCTCCCACGTTTCCGTACCATCACCTGTGCCCTAAGCCTTGCCGTTCCCTAACCCTAACCCTAGCCCGGAACGCAAATCCACCACCAGCCCTACACTTTATCCTACGCCGTTGCCTACTCCTGGCCAGTACGCTGGCACTGACATGTGCGTCAGCACGTAGCCCGACCCTCCCAAGTTTCCGTACCCTCACCTGTGCCCTAAGCCTTGCCGTTCCCTAACCCTAACCCTAGCCGGGAACGGAAATCAACCACAAGCCCTACACCTTACCTTACGCCGTACCCTACCCCTGGCCCGTACGCTGGCACTGACCCGTGCGTCAGCACGTAGCCTGACCCTCCCACGTTTCCGTACCCTCACCTGTGCCCTAAACCTTGCCGTTCCCTAACCCTAAACCTAGCCCGGAACGGAAACCCACAACCAGCCCTACACCTTACCTTGCACCGTACCCTATTCCTGGCCCGTACGCTGGCACTGACCCGTGCGTCAGCACGTAGCCTGACCCTCCCACGTTTCCGTACCCTCACCTGTGCCCTAAGCCTTGCCGTTCCCTAACCCTAACCCTAGCCCGGAATGGAAACCCACCACCAGCCCTACACCTTAACCTACGCCGTTGCCTACTCCTGGCCCGTACGCTGGCAGTGAACCGTGCGTCAGCACGTAGCCCGACCCTCCCACCTTTCCATACCCTCACCTGTGCCCTAAGCCTTGCCGTTTCCTAACCCTAACCCTAGCCCGGAACGGAAACCCACCACCAGCCCTACACCTTACCCTACGCCGTTGCCTACTCCTGGCTTGTACTCTGGCACTGATCCGTGCATGAGCACGTAGCCTTACCCTCCCGCGTTTCCGTACCCTAACCTGTGCCCTAAGCCTTGCCGTTCCCTAACCCTAACCCTAGCCTGGAACGGAAACCAACCACCAGCCCTACACCTTACCCTACGCCGTTGCCTACTCCTGACCCGTACGCTGGCACTGACCCGTGCGTGAGCACGTAGCCTGAACCTCCCACGTTTCTGTACCATCACCTGTGCCCTAAGCCTTGCCGTTCCCTAACCCTAACGCTAGCCCGGAACGCAAATCCACCACCAGCCCTACACTTTATCCTACGCCGTTGCCTACTCCTGGCCCGTACGCTGGCACTGACCCGTGCGTCAGCACGTAGCCCGACCCTCCCAAGTTCCCGTACCCTCACCTGTGCCGTAAGCCTTGCCGTTCCCTAACCCTAACCCTAGCCGGGAACGGATATCAACCACAAGCCCTACACCTTACCTTACGCCGTACCCTAATCCTGACCCGTACACTGGCACTGACCCGTGCGTCAGCACGTAGCCTGACCCTCCCACGTTTCCTTACCCTCACCTGTGCCCTAAGCCTTGCCATTCCCTTACCCTAACCCAAGCCCGGAACGGAAACCCACAACAAGCCCTACACCTTACCTTGCACCGTACCCTATTCCTGGCCCGCACGCTGGCACTGAACCGTGCGTCAGCACGTAGCCCGACCCTCCCTCGTTTCCGTACCCTCACCTGTGCCCTAAGCCTTGCCATTCCCTAACCCTAACCCTAGCCCGGAACGGAAACCCACCACCAGCCCTACACCTTACCTTACGCCGTACCCTATTCCTGACCAGTACGCTGGCACTGACCCGTGCTTCATCACGTAGCCCGACCCTCCCACGTTTCCGTACCCTCACATGTGCCCTAAGCCTTGCCGTTCCCTAACCCTAACCCTAGCCTGGAACGGAAAACAACCACCAGCCCTACACCTTACCTTATGCCGTTGCCTACTCCTGGCCCGTACGCTGGCACTGACACGTGCGTCAGCACGTAGCCTGACCCTCCCACGTTTCCGTACCCTCACCTGTGCCCTAAGCCTTGCCGTTCCCTAACCCTAACAATAGCCCGGAACGGAAACTCACCACCATCCCTACACCTTACCCTACGCCGTTGCCTACTCCTGGCTTGTACTCTGGCACTGCTCCGTGCATCAGCACGTAGCCTTACCCTCCCGCGTTTCCGTACCCTAACCTGTGCCCTAAGCCTTGCCGTTCCCTAACCCTAACCCTAGCCTGGAACGGAAACCAACCACCAGCCCTACACCTTACCTTACGCCGTTGCCCACTCCTGGCCCGTACGCTGGCACGGACCCGGGCGTCAGCACGTAGCCTGACCCTCCCACGTTTCCGTACCCTCTCCTGTGCCCTAAGCCTTGCCGTTCCCTTATCCTAACCCTAGCCCGGAACGAAAACCCACCACCAGCCCTACACCTTACCTTACGCCGTACCCTATTCCTGACCAGTACGCTGGCACTGAACCGTGCGTCAGCACGTAGCCTGACCCTCCCACGTTTCCGTACCCTCACCTGTGCCCTAAGCCTTGCCGTTCCCTAACCCTAACCTTAGCCCGGAATAGAAACCCACCCCCAGCCCTACAACTTACCTTACGCCGTACCCTACTCCTGACCCGTACGCTGGCACTGACCCGTGCTTCAGCACGTAGCCTGAACCTCCCACGTTTCCGTACCATCACCTGTGCCCGAAGCCTTGCCGTTCCCTAACCTTAACCCTAGCCCAGAACGCAAATCCACCACCAGCCCTACACTTTATCCTACGCCGTTGCCTACTCCTGGCCCGTACGCTGGCACTGAACCGTGTGTCAGCACGTAGCCCGACCCTCCCAAGTTTCCGTACCCTCACCTGTGCCCTAAGCCTTGCCGTTCCCTAACCCTAACCCTAGCCCGGAACGGAAACCCACAACCAGCCCTACACCTTACCTTGCGCCGTACCCTATTCCTGGCCCGTACGCTGGCAATGAACCGTGCGTCAGCACGTAGCCCGACCCTCCCTCGTTTCCGTACCCTCACCTGTGCCCTAAGACTTGCGGTTTCCTAACCCTAACCCTAGCCCGGAACGGAAACCCACCACCAGCCCTACACCTTACCTTACGCCGTACCCTATTCCTGGCCCGTACGCTGGCACTGAACTGTGCGTCAGCAAGTAGCCTGAACCTCCCACGTTTCCGTACCCTCACCTGTGCCCTAAGCCTTGCCATTCCCTAACCCTAACCCTAGCCCGGAATAGAAACCCACCACCAGCCCTATAACTTACCTTACGTCGTACCCTACACCTGACCCGTACGCTGGCACTGACCCGTGCGTCAGCACGTAGCCCGACCCTCCATCGTTTCCGTACCCTCACCTGTGCCCTAAGCCTTGCCGTTCCCTAACCCTAACCCTAGCCCGGAACGGAAACCCACAACCAGCCCTACACCTTACCTTGCGCCGTACCCTATTCCTGGCCCGTACGCTGGCAATGAACCGTGCGTCAGCACGTAGCCCGACCCTCCCTCGTTTCCGTACCCTCACCTGTGCCCTAAGCCTTGCCGTTCCCTAACCATAACCCTAGCCTGAAACGGAAACCAACCACCAGCCCTACAGCTTACCTTACGCCGTTGCCTACTCCTGGCCCGTACGCTGGCACTGACCCGTGCGTCAGCACGTAGCCTGACCCTCCCACGTTTCCGTACCCTCACCTGTGCCCTAAGCCTTGCCGTTCCCTAACCCTAACCCTATCCCGGAATGGAAACCCACCACCAGCCCTACACCTTACCCTACGCCGTTGCCTACTCCTGGCCTGCGCTCTGGAACTGACCCGTGCATCAGCACGTAGCCTTACCCTCCCGCGTTTCCGTACCCTGACCTGTGCCCTAAGCCTTGCCTTTCCCTAACCCTAACGCTAGCCCAGAACGCAAATCCACCACCAGCCGTACACTTTATCCTACGCCGTTGCCTACTCCTGGCCCGTACGCTGGCTCTGACCCGTGCGTCAGCACGTAGCCTGACCCTCCCACGTTTCCATACCCTGACCTGTGCCCTAAGCCATGCCGTTCCCTAACCCTAACCCTAGCCGGGAACGGAAATCAACCTCAAGCCCTTCACCTTACCTTACGCCGTTGCCTATTCCTGGCCTGTACGCTGGCACGGACCCGTGTGTCAGCACGTAGCCTCACCCTCCCGTTTCCGTACCCTCACCTGTGCCCTAAGCCTTGCCGTTCCCTAACCCTAACCCTAGCCCGGAACGGAAACCCACCACCAGCCCTACACCTTACCTTATACCGTACCCTATTCCTGGCCCGTACGCTGGCACTGAACCGTGCGTCAGCTCGTAGCCCGACCCTCCCTCGTTTCCGTACCCTGACCTGTGCCCTAAGCCTTGCCGTTCCCTAACCCTAACCCTAGCCTGGAACGGAAACCAACCACCAGCCCTACACCTTACCTTACGCCGTTGCCTACTCCTGGCCCGTACGCTGGCACTGACCCATGCGTCAGCACGTAGCCCGACCCTCCCACGTTTCCATAACCTCACCTGTGCCCTAAGACTTGCGGTTTCCTAACCCTAACCCTAGCCCGGAACGGAAACCCACCACCAGCCCTACACCTTACCTTACGCCGTACCCTATTCCTGGCCCGTACGCTGGCACTGAACTGTGCGTCAGCAAGTAGCCTGACCCTCCCACGTTTCCGTACCCTCACCTGTGCCCTAAGCCTTGCCATTCCCTAACCCTAACCCTAGCCCGGAATAGAAACCCACCACCAGCCCTATAACTTACCTTACGTCGTACCCTACACCTGACCCGTACGCTGGCACTGACCCGTGCGTCAGCACGTAGCCCGACCCTCCCTCGTTTCCGTACCCTCACCTGTGCCCTAAGCCTTGCCGTTCCCTAAGCCTAACCTTAGCCCGGAATAGAAACCCACCACCAGCCCTACAACTTACCTTATGCCGTACCCTACTCCTGACCCGTACGCTGGCACTGACCCGTGCGTCAGCACGTACCCTGACCCTCCCACGTTTCCGTACCATCACCTGTGCCCTAAGCCTTGCCGTTCCCTAACCCTAACCCTAGCCCGGAACGCAAATCCACCACCAGCCCTACACTTTATCCTACGCCGTTGCCTACTCCTGGCCAGTACGCTGGCACTGACATGTGCGTCAGCACGTAGCCCGACCCTCCCAAGTTTCCGTACCCTCACCTGTGCCCTAAGCCTTGCCGTTCCCTAACCCTAACCCTAGCCGGGAACGGAAATCAACCACAAGCCCTACACCTTACCTTACGCCGTACCCTACCCCTGGCCCGTACGCTGGCACTGACCCGTGCGTCAGCACGTAGCCTGACCCTCCCACGTTTCCGTACCCTCACCTGTGCCCTAAACCTTGCCGTTCCCTAACCCTAAACCTAGCCCGGAACGGAAACCCACAACCAGCCCTACACCTTACCTTGCACCGTACCCTATTCCTGGCCCGTACGCTGGCACTGACCCGTGCGTCAGCACGTAGCCTGACCCTCCCACGTTTCCGTACCCTCACCTGTGCCCTAAGCCTTGCCGTTCCCTAACCCTAACCCTAGCCCGGAATGGAAACCCACCACCAGCCCTACACCTTAACCTACGCCGTTGCCTACTCCTGGCCCGTACGCTGGCAGTGAACCGTGCGTCAGCACGTAGCCCGACCCTCCCACCTTTCCATACCCTCACCTGTGCCCTAAGCCTTGCCGTTTCCTAACCCTAACCCTAGCCCGGAACGGAAACCCACCACCAGCCCTACACCTTACCCTACGCCGTTGCCTACTCCTGGCTTGTACTCTGGCACTGATCCGTGCATGAGCACGTAGCCTTACCCTCCCGCGTTTCCGTACCCTAACCTGTGCCCTAAGCCTTGCCGTTCCCTAACCCTAACCCTAGCCTGGAACGGAAACCAACCACCAGCCCTACACCTTACCCTACGCCGTTGCCTACTCCTGACCCGTACGCTGGCACTGACCCGTGCGTGAGCACGTAGCCTGAACCTCCCACGTTTCTGTACCATCACCTGTGCCCTAAGCCTTGCCGTTCCCTAACCCTAACGCTAGCCCGGAACGCAAATCCACCACCAGCCCTACACTTTATCCTACGCCGTTGCCTACTCCTGGCCCGTACGCTGGCACTGACCCGTGCGTCAGCACGTAGCCCGACCCTCCCAAGTTCCCGTACCCTCACCTGTGCCGTAAGCCTTGCCGTTCCCTAACCCTAACCCTAGCCGGGAACGGATATCAACCACAAGCCCTACACCTTACCTTACGCCGTACCCTAATCCTGACCCGTACACTGGCACTGACCCGTGCGTCAGCACGTAGCCTGACCCTCCCACGTTTCCTTACCCTCACCTGTGCCCTAAGCCTTGCCATTCCCTTACCCTAACCCAAGCCCGGAACGGAAACCCACAACAAGCCCTACACCTTACCTTGCACCGTACCCTATTCCTGGCCCGCACGCTGGCACTGAACCGTGCGTCAGCACGTAGCCCGACCCTCCCTCGTTTCCGTACCCTCACCTGTGCCCTAAGCCTTGCCATTCCCTAACCCTAACCCTAGCCCGGAACGGAAACCCACCACCAGCCCTACACCTTACCTTACGCCGTACCCTATTCCTGACCAGTACGCTGGCACTGACCCGTGCTTCATCACGTAGCCCGACCCTCCCACGTTTCCGTACCCTCACATGTGCCCTAAGCCTTGCCGTTCCCTAACCCTAACCCTAGCCTGGAACGGAAAACAACCACCAGCCCTACACCTTACCTTATGCCGTTG
Organism: Mesoplodon bidens; assembly: GCF_964165515.1. Classification (NCBI taxonomy): domain Eukaryota; kingdom Metazoa; phylum Chordata; class Mammalia; order Artiodactyla; family Ziphiidae; genus Mesoplodon; species Mesoplodon bidens. The sequence continues at coordinate 60,894 of NW_027671829.1, forward strand.
CCTACTCCTGGCCCGTACGCTGGCACTGACACGTGCGTCAGCACGTAGCCTGACCCTCCCACGTTTCCGTACCCTCACCTGTGCCCTAAGCCTTGCCGTTCCCTAACCCTAACAATAGCCCGGAACGGAAACTCACCACCATCCCTACACCTTACCCTACGCCGTTGCCTACTCCTGGCTTGTACTCTGGCACTGCTCCGTGCATCAGCACGTAGCCTTACCCTCCCGCGTTTCCGTACCCTAACCTGTGCCCTAAGCCTTGCCGTTCCCTAACCCTAACCCTAGCCTGGAACGGAAACCAACCACCAGCCCTACACCTTACCTTACGCCGTTGCCCACTCCTGGCCCGTACGCTGGCACGGACCCGGGCGTCAGCACGTAGCCTGACCCTCCCACGTTTCCGTACCCTCTCCTGTGCCCTAAGCCTTGCCGTTCCCTTATCCTAACCCTAGCCCGGAACGAAAACCCACCACCAGCCCTACACCTTACCTTACGCCGTACCCTATTCCTGACCAGTACGCTGGCACTGAACCGTGCGTCAGCACGTAGCCTGACCCTCCCACGTTTCCGTACCCTCACCTGTGCCCTAAGCCTTGCCGTTCCCTAACCCTAACCTTAGCCCGGAATAGAAACCCACCCCCAACCCTACAACTTACCTTACGCCGTACCCTACTCCTGACCCGTACGCTGGCACTGACCCGTGCTTCAGCACGTAGCCTGAACCTCCCACGTTTCCGTACCATCACCTGTGCCCGAAGCCTTGCCGTTCCCTAACCTTAACCCTAGCCCAGAACGCAAATCCACCACCAGCCCTACACTTTATCCTACGCCGTTGCCTACTCCTGGCCCGTACGCTGGCACTGAACCGTGTGTCAGCACGTAGCCCGACCCTCCCAAGTTTCCGTACCCTCACCTGTGCCCTAAGCCTTGCCGTTCCCTAACCCTAACCCTAGCCCGGAACGGATATCGACCACAAGCCCTACACCTTACCTTACGCCGTACCATAATCCTGGCCCGTACGCTGGCACTGACCCGTGCGTCAGCACGTAGCCTGACCCTCCCACGTTTCCGTACCCTCACCTGTGCCCTAAGCCTTGCCGTTCCCTTACCCTAACCCAAGCCCGGAACGGAAACCCACAACCAGCCCTACACCTTACCTTGCACCGTACCCTATTCCTGGCCCGTACGCTGGCACAGAACCGTGCGTCAGCACGTAGCCCGACCCTCCCTCGTTTCCGTACCCTCACCTGTGCCCTAAGCCTTGCCGTTCCCTAACCCTAACCCTAGCCTGGAACGGAAACCATCCACCAGTCCTACACCTTACCTTACGCCGTTGCCTACTCCTGGCCCGTACGCTGGCACTGACCCGTGCGTCAGCACGTAGCCTGACCCTCCCACGTTTCCGTACCCTCACCTGTGCCCTAAGCCTTGCTGTTCCCTAACCCTAACCCTAGCCCGGAATGGAAACCCACCACCAGCCCTACACCTTACGCTACGCCGTTGCCTACTCCTGGCCTGTACTCTGGCACTGACCCGTGCATCAGCACGTAGCCTTACCCTCCCGCGTTTCCGTACCCTCACCTCTGCCCTAAGCCTTGCCGTTCCCTAACTCTAACCCTAGCACAGAACGCAAATCCACCACCAGCCGTACACTTTATCCTACGCCGTTGCCTACTCCTGGCCCGTACGCTGGAACTGACCCGTGCGTCACCACGTAGCCTGACCCTCCCACGTTTCCGTACCCTCACCTGTGCCCTAAGCCTTGCCGTTCCCTAAGCCTAACCCTAGCCCGGAACGGAAACCCACCACCAGCCCTACACCTTACCTTACGCCGTACCATATTCCTGGCCCGTACGCTGGCACTAAACCGTGCGTCAGCACGTAGCCTGACCTTCCCACGTTCACGTACCCTCACCTGTGCCCTAAGCCTTGCCGTTCCCTAACCCTAACCCTAGCCCGGAATGGAAACCCACCACCAGCCGTACACCTTACCTTACGCTGTACCCTACTCCTGACCCGTACGCTGGCACTGACCCGTGCGTCAGCACGTAGCCTGACCCTCCAACGTTTCCGTACCCTCACCTGTGCCCTAAGCCTTGCCGTTCCCTAACCCTAACCCTAGCCCGGAATGGAAACCCACCACCAGCCCTACACTTTATCCAACGCCGTTGCCTACTCCTGGCCCGTACGCTGGCACTAACCTGTGCGTCAGCACGTAGCCCGACCCTCCCACGTTTCCGTACCCTCACCTGTGCCCTAAGCCTTGCCGTTCCCTAACCCTAACCCTAGCCTGGAATGGAAACCAACCACCAGCCCTACACCTTACCTTACGCCGTTGCCTACTCCTGGCCCGTACGCTGGCACTGACCCGTGCGTCAGCATGTAGCCTGACCCACCCACGTTTCCGTACCCTCACCTGTGCCCTAAGCCTTGCCATTCCCTAACCCTAACACTAGCCCGGAACGGAAACCAACCACCATCCCTACACCTTACCCTACGCCGTTGCCTATTCCTGGCTTGTACTCTGGCACTGATCCGTGCATCAGCACGTAGCCTTACCCTCCCGCGTTTCCGTACCCTAACCTGTGCCCTAAGCCTTGCCGTTCCCTAACCCTAACCCTAGCCTGGAACGGAAACCAACCACCAGCCCTACATCTTACCTTATGCCGTTGCCTACTCCTGGCCCGTACGCTGGCACTGACCCGTGCGTCAGCACGTAGCCTGACCCTCCCACGTTTCCGTACCCTCACCTGTGCCCTAAGCCTTGCCGTTCCCTAACCCTAACCCTAGCCCGGAATGGAAACCCACCACCAGCCCTACACCTTAACCTACGCCGTTGCCTACTCCTGGCCCGTACGCTGGCAGTGACCCGTGAGTCAGCACGTAGCCCGACCCTCCCACGTTTCCATACCCTCACCTGTGCCCTAAGCCTTGCCGTTTCCTAACCCTAACCCTAGCCCGGAACGGAAACCCACCACCAGCCCTACACCTTACCTTACGCCGTACCCTATTCCTGGCCCGTACGCTGGCACTGAACCGTGCGTCAGCACGTAGCTTGACCCTCCCACGTTTCCGTACCCTCACCTGTGCCCTAAGCCTTGCCGTTCCTTAACCCTAACCCTAGCCCGGAATAGAAACCCACCACCAGCCCTACAACTTACCTTACACCGTACCCTACTCCTGACCCGTACGCTGGCACTGACCCGTGCGTCAGCACGTAGCCTGACCCTCCCACGTTTCCGTACCCTCACCTGTGCCCTAAGCCTTGCCGTTCCCTAACCCTAAACCTAGCCCGGAACGCAAATCCACCACCAACCCTACACTTTACCCTACGCCGTTGCCTACTCCTGGCCAGTACGCTGGCACTGACCCGTGCGTCAGCACGGAGCCCGACCCTCCCACGTTTCCGTACCCTCACATGTGCCCTAAGCCTTGCCGTTCCCTAACCCTAACCCTAGCCTGGAATGGAACACAACCATCAGCCCTACACCTTACCTTACGCCGTTGCCTACTCCTGGCTTGTACTCTGGCACTGATCCATGCATCAGCACGTAGCCTTACCCTCCCGCGTTTCCGTACCCTAACCTGTGCCCTTAGCCTTGCCGTTCCCTAACCCTAACCCTAGCCTGGAACGGAAACCAACCAGCAGCCCTACAACTTACCTTACGCCGTACCCTACTCCTGACCCGTACGCTGGCACTGACCCGTGTGTCAGCACGTAGCCTGACCCTCCCACGTTTCCGTACCCTCACCTGTGCCCTAAGCCTTGCCGTTCCCTAACCCTAACCCTAGCCCGGAACGCAAATCCACCACCAGCCCTACACTTTACCCTACGCCGTTGCCTACTCCTGGCCAGTACGCTGGCACTGACCCGTGCGTCAGCACGTAGCCCGACCCTCCCACGTTTCCGTACCCTCACATGTGCCCTAAGCCTTCTCGTTCCCTAACTGTAACCCTAGCCTGGAATGGAAAACAACCACGAGCCCTACACCTTACCTTACGCCGTTGCCTACTCCAGGCCCGTACGCTGGCACTGACACGTGCGTCAGCACGTAGCCTGACCCTCCCACGTTTCCGTACCCTCACCTATGCCCTAAGCCTTTCCGTTCCCTAACCCTAACCCTAGCCCGGAATGGAAACCCAACACCAGCCCTACACCTTACCCTACGCCGTTGCCTACTCCTGGCCTGTACTCTGGCACTGACCCGTGCATCAGCACGTAGCCTTACCCTCCCGCGTTTCCGTACCCTGACCTGTGCCCTAAGCCTTGCCGTTCCCTAACCCTAACCCTAGCCCACAACGCAAATCCACCACCAGCCGTACACTTTATGCTACGCCGTTGCCTACTCCTGGCCTGTACGCTGGCAGAGACCCATGCGTCAGCACGTAGCCCGACCCTCCCACGTTTCCAAACCCTCACCTGTGCCCTAAGCTTTGACGTTCCCTAACCCTAACCCTAGCCCGGAACGGAAATCAACCACAAGCCCTACACCTTACCTTACGCCGTTGCCCACTCCTGGCCCGTACGCTGGCACGGACCCGTGCGTCAGCACGTAGCTTGACCCTCCCACGTTTCCGTACCCTCACCTGTGCCCTAAGCCTTGCCGTTCCCTAACCCTAACCCTAGCCCGGAACGAAACCCACCACCAGCCCTACACCTTACCTTACGCCGTACCCTATTCCTGGCCCGTACGCTGGCACTGAACCGTGCGTCAGCACGTAGCCTGACCCTCCCACGTTTCCGTACCCTCACCTGTGCCCTAAGCCTTGCCGTTCCCTAACCCTAACCCTAGCCGGGAATAGAAACCCACCACCAGCCCTACACCTTACCTTACGCCGTACCCTACTCCTGACCCGTACGCTGGCACTGACCCATGCGTCAGCACGTAGCCTGACCCTCCCACTTTTCCGTACCCTCACCTGTGCCCTAAGCCCTGCCGTTCCCTAACCCTAACCTTAGCCCGGAACGCAAATCCACCACCAGCCCTACACTTTACCCTACGCCGTTGCCTACTCCTGGCCAGTACACTGGCACTGACCCGTGCGTCAGCACGTAGCCCGACCCTCCCACGTTTCCGTACCCTCACATGTGCCCTAAGCCTTGCCGTTCCCTCACCCTAACCCTAGCCTGGCACGGAATACAACCACCAGCCCTACACCTTACCTTACGCCGTTGCCTACTCCTGGCCCGTACGCTGGCACTGACCCGTGCGTCAGCACGTAGCCTGACCCTCCCACGTTTCCGTACCCTCACCTGTGCCCTAAGCCTTGCCGTTCCCTAACCCTAACCCTAGCCCGGAATGGAAACCCACCACCAGCCCTACACCTTACCCTACGCCGTTGCCTACTCCTGGCCTGTACTCTGGCACTGACCCGTGCATCAGAACGTAGCCTTACCCTCCAACGTTTCCGTACCCTAACCTGTGTCCTAAGCCTTGCCGTTCCCTAACCCTAACCCTAGCCCGGAATGGAAACCCACCACCAGCCCTACACCTTACCTTACGCCGTTGCCCACTCCTGGCCCGTACGCTGGCACGGACCCGTGCGTCAGCACGTAGCCTGAATCTCCCACGTTTCCGTACCCTCACCTGTGCCCTAAGCCTTGCCGTTCCCTAACCCTAACCCTAGCCTGGAACGGAAACCAACCACCAACCCTACACCTTACCTTACGCCGTTGCCCACAACTGGATCGTACACCTGCACTGACCCGTGCGTCAGCACGTAGCCTGACCCTCCCACGTTTCTGTACCCTCACCTGTGCCCTAAGCCTTGCCGTTCCCTTACCCTAACCCTAGCCCGGAACGGAAACCCACCACCAGCCCTACACCTTACCTTACGCCGTACCCTATTCCTGGCCCGTACGCTGGCACTGAACCGTGCGTCAGCACGTAGCCTGACCCTCCCACGATTCCGTACCCTCACCTGTGCCCTAAGCCTTGCCGTTCCCTAACCCTAACCCTAGCCCGGAATAGAAACCCACCACCAGCCCTAAACCTTACCTTACGCCGTACCCTACTCCTGACCCGTACGCTGGCACTGACCCGTCCGTCAGCACGTAGCCTGACCCTCCCACGTTTCCGTACCCTCATGTATGCCCTAAGCCTTACCGTTCCCTAACCCTAACCGTAGCCCGGAACGCAAATCCACCACCAGCCCTACACTTTATCCTACGCCTTGCCTACTCCTGGCCCGTACGTTGCAACTGACCCGTGCTTCAGCACGTAGCCCGAACCTCCCAAGTTTCCGTACCCTCAAGTGTGCCCTAAGCCTTGCCGTTCCCTAACCCTAACCCTAGCCCGGAACGGAAACCCACAACCAGCCCTAAACCTTACCTTGCGCCGTACCCTATTCCTGGCCCGTACGCTGGCACTGAACCGTGCGTCAGCACGTAGCCCGACCCGCCCTCGTTTCCGTACCCTCACCTGTGCCCTAAGCCTTGCCGTTCCATAACCCTAACCCTGGCCTGGAACGGAAACCAAGCACCAGCCCTACAGCTTACCATACGCCGTTGCCTACTCCTGGCCCGTACGCTGGCAGTGACCCGTGCGTCAGCACGTAGCCTGAACCTCCCACGTTTCCGTACCCTCACCTGTGCCCTAAGCCTTGCCGTTCCCTAACCCTAACACTAGCCCGGAATGGAAACCCACCACCAGCCCTAAACCTTACCCTACGCCGTTGCCTACTCCTGGCCTGTACTCTGGCACTGACCCGTGCATCAGCACGTAGCCTTAACCTCCCGCGTTTCCTTACTCTGACCTGTGCCCTAAGCCTTGCCGTTCCCTAACCCTAACCCTAGCCCTGAACGCAAATTCACCACCAGCCGTACACTTTATCCTACGCCGTTGCCTACTCCTGGCCCGTACGCTGGCACTGACCCGTGCGTCAGCACGTAGCCTGACCCTCCCACGTTTCCATACCCTCACCTGTGCCCTAAGCCATGCCATTCCCTAACCCTAACCCTAGCCTGGAATGGAAATCAACCTCAAGCCCTTCACCTTACCTTACACCGTTGCCTATTCCTGGCCTGTACGCTGACACGGACCCGTGCGTCAGCACGTAGCCTCACCCTCCCACGTTTCCGTACCCTCACCTGTGCCCTAAGCCTTGCCGTTCCCTAACCCTAACCCTAGCCCGGAACGGAAACCCACCACCAGCCCTGCACCTTACCTTATGCCGTAACCTATTCCTGGCCCGTACGCTGGCACTGAACCGTGCGTCAGCACGTAGCCTGACCCTCCCACGTTTCCGTACGCTCACCTGTGCCCTAAGCCTTGCCGTACCCTAACCCTAACCCTATCCCGGAATGGAAACCCACCACCAGCCCTACACCTTACCCTACGCCGTTGCCTACTCCTGGCCTGTACTCTGGCACTGACCCGTGCATCAGTACGTAGCCTTACCCTCCCGCGTTTCCGTACCCTGACCTGTGCCCTAAGCCTTGCCGTTCCCTAACACTAACCCTAGCCCTGAACGCAAATCCACCACCAGCCGTACACTTTACCCTACGCCGTTGCCTACTCCTGGCCCGTACGCTGGCACTGACCCATGCGTCAGCACGTAGCCTGACCCTCCCACGTTTCCGTACCCTCACCTGTGCCCTAAGCCTTGCCGTTCCCTACCCCTAACCCTAGCCGGGAAAGGAAATCAACCACAAGCCCTTCACCTTACCTTACGCCGTTGCCTACTCCTGGCCTGTATGCTGGCACGGACCCGTGCGTCAGCACGTAGCCTCACCCTCCCACGTTTCCGTACCCTCACCTGTGCCCTAAGCCTTGCCGTTCCCTAACCCTAACCCTAACCCGGAATAGAACCCCACCACCAGCCCTACACCTTACCTTACGCCGTACCCTACTCCTGTCACGTACGCTGGCACTGACCCATGTGTCAGCACGTAGCCTGACCCTCCTACGTTTCCGTACCCTCACCTGTGCCCTAAGCCTTGCCGTTCCCTAACCCTAACCCTAGCCCAGAATGGAAACCCACCACCAGCCCTACACTTTATCCAACGCCGTTGCCTACTCCTGGCCCGTACGCTGGCACTAACCCGTGCGTCAGCACGTAGCCCGACCCTCCCACGTTTCCGTACCCTCACCTGTGCCCTAAGCCTTGCCGTTCCCTAACCCTAACCCTAGCCTGGAATGGTAACCAACCACCAGCCCTACACCTTACCTTACGCCGTTGCCTACTCCTGGCCCGTACGCTGGCACTGACCCGTGCGTCAGCACGTAGCCTGACCCACCCACGTTTCCGTACCCTCACCTGTGCCCTAAGCCTTGCCGTTCCCTAACCCTAACACTAGCCCGGAACGGAAAACAACCACCATCCCTACACCTTACCCTACGCCGTTGCCTATTCCTGGCTTGTACTCTGGCACTGATCCGTGCATCAGCACGTAACTTTACCCTCCCGCGTTTCCGTACCCTAACCTGTGCCCTAAGCCTTGCCGTTCCCTAACCCTAACCCTAGCCTGGAACGGAAACCAACCACCAGCCCTACATCTTACCTTACGCCGTTGCCTACTCCTGGCCCGTACGCTGGCACTGACCCGTGCGTCAGCACGTAGCCTGACCCTCCCACGTTTCCGTACCCTCACCTGTGCCCTAAGCCTTGCCGTTCCCTAACCCTAACCCTAGCCCGGAATGGAAACCCACCACCAGCCCTACACCTTAACCTACGCCGCTGCCTACTCCTGGCCCGTACGCTGGCAGTGACCCGTGCGTCAGCACGTAGCCCGACTCTCCCACGTTTCCATACCCTCACCTGTGCCCTAAGCCTTGCCGTTTCCTAACCCTAACCCTAGCCCGGAACGGAAACCCACCACCAGCCCTACACCTTACCTTACGCCGTACCCTACTCCTGACCCGTACGCTGGCACTGACCCGTGCGTCAGCACGTAGCCTGACCCTCCCACGTTTCCGTACCCTCACCTGTGCCCTAAGCCTTGCCGTTCCCTAACCCTAACCCTAGCCCGGAACTCAAATCCACCACCAGCCCTACACTTTACCCTACACCGTTGCCTACTCCTGGCCACTACGCTGGCACTGACCCGTGCGTCAGCACGTAGCCTGACCCTCCCACGTTTCCGTAGCCTCACATGTGCCCTAAGCCTTGCCATTCCCTAACCCTAACCCTAGACCGGAACGGAAAACAACCACCAGCCCTACACCTTACCTTACGCCGTTGCCTACTCCTGGCCCATACGCTGGCACTGACACGTGCGTCAGCACGTAGCCTGACCCTCCCACGTTTCCGTACCCTCACCTGTGCCCTAAGCCTTGCCGTTCCCTAACCCTAACCCTAGCCCGGAACGCAAATCCACCACCAGCCCTACACTTTATCCTACGCCGTTGCCTACTCCTGGCCCGTACGTTGGCACTGACCCGTGCATCAGCACGTAGCCCGACCCTCCCAAGTTTCCGTACCCTCACCTGTGACCTAAGCCTTGCCGTTCCCTAACCCTAACCCTAGCCCGGAACGGAAACCCACAACCAGCCCTACACCTTACCTTGCGCCGTACCCTATTCCTGGCCCGTACGCTGGCACTGAACCGTGCGTCAGCACGTAGCCCGACCCTCCCTCGTTTCCGTACCCTCACCTGTGCCCTAAGCCTTGCCGTTCCCTAACCCTAACCCTAGCCGGGAACGGAAAACAACCACAAGCCCTACACCTTACCTTAAGCCGAACCCTACTCCTGGCCCGTACGCTGGCACTGACTCGTGCGTCAGCACGTAGCCTGACCCTCCCACGTTTCCGTATCTTCATCTGTGCCCTAACCCTTGCCGTTCCCTAACCCTAACCCTAGCCCGGAACGGAAACCCACAACAAGCCCTACACCTTACCTTGCGCCGTACCCTATTCCTGGCCCGAACGCTGGCACTGAACCGTGCGTCAGCACGTAGCCCGACCCTCCCTCGTTTCCGTACCCTCACCTGTGCCCTAAGCCTTGACGTTCCCTAACCCTAACCCTAGCCTGGAACGGAAACCAACCACCAGCCCTACACCTTACCTTACGCCGTTGCCTACTCCTGGCCCGTACGCTGGCACTGACACGTGCGTCAGCACGTAGCCTGACCCTCCCACGTTTCCGTACCCTCACCTGTGCCCTAAGCCTTGCCGTTCCCTAACCCTAACCCTAGCCCGGAATGGAAACCCACCACCAGCCCTACACCTTACCCTACGCCGTTGCCTACTCCTGACCTGTACTCGCACTGACCCGTGCATCAGCACGTAGCCTTACCCTCCCGCGTTTCCGTACCATGACCTCTGCCCTAAGCCTTGCCGTTCCCTAACACTAACCCTAGCCCTGAACGCAAATCAACCACCAGCCGTACACTTTACCCTACGCCGTTGCCTACTCCTGGCCCGTACGCTTGCACTGACACATGCGTCAGCACGTAGCCTGACCCTCCCACGTTTCCGTACCCTCACCTGTGCCCTAAGCCTTGCCGTTCCCTAACCCTAGCCCTGTACGGAAAACCACCACCAGCCCTACACCTCACCCTACGCCGTACACTACTCCTGGCCCATACGCTGGCACTGAACCGTCCGTCTGCACGTAGCCTACCTCTCCCACGTTGCCGTACACTCACCTGTGCCCTAAGCATTGCCGTTCCCTAACCCTAACTCTAGCTCGAAACGGAGATGCACCAGCAGCCCTACAACTTACCCTACGTTGAAGCCTACTCCTGCCCGGAAGCTGGCACTGACCCGTGCGTGAGCACGTAGCCTGACCCTCCCACGTTTCTGTACCCTCGCCTGTGCCCTAAGCCTTGCCGTTCGCTAACCCTAACCATAGCCCGGAACGGAAACCCACCACCGGAACTACACCTTACCCTACGCCGTAGCCTACACCTGGCCCGGACGCTGTCACTGACCTGTGCGTCAGCACGTAGCCTGACCCTCCCATGTTTCCGTAACCTCACCTGTGCCCTATGCCTTGCCATTCCCTAACCCTAACCCTAGCCCGGAAAGGAAATGCACCACCAGCCCTAAAGCTTACCCTACGCCGTAGCCAACTCCTAGCCAGTATGCTGGCACTGACCCGTGCGTCAGCATGTAGCCTGCCCCTCACACGTTTCCGTACCCTCACCTGTGCTCTAAGCCTTGCCGTTCGCTAACCCTAACCCTAGCCATGAACGGAAACCCACCACCAGCCCTAAACCTTACCCTATGCCATAGCCTAATCCTGTCACGTAACCTGGCACTGATCTGTGCATCAGCACGTAGCCTAACCTTCCCACGTTTCCATACCCTCACCTGTGCCCAAAGCCTTACCGTTCCCTAAACCTATCCCTAACCCGGAATGTTAACCCACCACCAGCCCTACACCTTACCCTATGCCGTACCCTACTCCTGGCCCGTACGCTGGCACTGACCTGTGCGTCAGCACATAGCCTGACCCTCTCACGTTTCCGTACCTTCACCTGTTCCCTAAGCCTTGCTGTTCCCTAACCTTAACCCAACCCCAGAACGGAAACCCACCACCAGCCCTAAACTTTACCCTACGCTGTACCCTACTTCTGTCCCGTACACTGGCACTGACACGTGCGTCAGCACGTAGCCTGACCCTCCCACGTTTCTGTACCCTCACCTGTGCCCTAAGCCTTGCCGTTCCCTAACCCTAACCCTAGCCAGGAACAGAAATCCACCACCAGCCCTACACCTTACCCTAAGCCGTTGCCTACTCCTGGCCTGTACGCTGGCACTGACCCGTGCGTCACCACGTAGCCTGTCCCTCCCACGTTTCCGTACCCTCACCTGTCCCGTAAACCTTGTCGTTCCCTAACCCTAACCCTAGCCTGGAACAGAAACCCACCACCAGCTCTACACCTTACCCTATGCCGTAGTCTACTCCTTGCCCATACGCTGGCACTGACACCTGCTTCCGCACGTAGCCTGACATTCCCACGTTTCCGTACCCTCACCTGTGCCCTAAGCCTTGCCATTCCCTAACACTAAACCTATCCCGGAACGGAAACCCAACTCCAGCGCTACCCCTTACCTATGCTGTTGCCTACTCCAGGCCCGTAAGCTGGCACTGCCCTGTGCGTCAGCACGTAGCCTGACACTCCCACTTTTACCTACCCTCACTTGTGCCCTAATCCTTGCCGTTCCCTAACCCTAACCATAGCCCAGAAAGGAAACGCACCACCAGCCCTACTCCTTACCCTACGCCGTTGCCTACTCCTGCCCTGTACACTGGCACTAACCCGTGTGTCAGCACATAGCCTGAACCTCCCACGTTTCCGTACCAGCACCTGTGCCCTAAGGCTTGTCGTTCTGTAACCCTAACCATATCCCGGAACGGAAACCCACCCCCAGCCCTAAACCTTACGCTACGCCGTACCCTATCTCTGGCCTGTACGCTGGCACTTACCCGTGCGTCAGCACGTTGCCTGACCCTCCCACGTTTCCGTACACTCACCTGTTCCCTAAGCCTTGCGGTTCCCTAGCCCTAACCTTAGCCCAGAACAGTAATGCACCACCAGCCCTACACCTTACACTACGCCGTACCATAATCCTCGCCCGTACGCTGGCACTGACACATGCGTCAGCACATATCCTGACCCTCCCACGTTTCCGTACCGTCACCTGGGCCCTAACCCTTGCCGTTCCCTAATCATAACCCTAGCCCGGACGGAAACCTACCACCAGCCCTACACCTTACCCTACGCCGTATCCTACTCCTGGCCCATACGCTGGCACTGACCCGTGAGTCAGCATGAAGCCTGTCCCTGCCACGTTTCCGTACCTTCACCTGTGCCCTAAGCCTTGCCGTTCCCTAACCCTAACCCTAGCCCGGAACAGAAACCCACCACCAGCCCTACACCTTACCCTAAGCCGTTGCCTACTCCTGGCCTGTACGCTGGCACTGACCCGTGCGTCCCCACGTAGACTGACCCTCCCACGTTTCCGTACCCTCACCTGTCCCGTAAACCTTGTTGTTCCCTAACCCTAACCCTAGCCTGGAACGGAAACCCACCACCAGCTCTACACCTTACCCTATGCCGTAGCCTACTCCTTGCCCATACGCTGGCACTGACCCATGCTTCCACACGCAGCCTGACCCTCCCACGTTTCCGTAACCTCACCTGTGCCCTAAACCTTGCCGTTCCCTAACCCTAACCCTAGCCCGGAACGGAAACCCAACACCAGCGCTACCCTTTACCTATGCTGTAGCCTACTCCTGGCCCGTAACCTGGCACTGCCCTGTGCGTCAGCACGTAGCCTGACACTCCAACTTTTACCTACCCTCACCTGGGCCCTAAGCCTTGCCGTTCCCTAACCCTTACCCTCGCCCAGAAAGGAAACGCACCACCAGCCCTACACCTTACCCTACGCCGTTGCCTACTCCTGCCCTGTACGCTGTCACTAACCCGTGTGTCAGCACATAGCCTGAACCTCCCACGTTTCCGTACCCGCACCTGTGCCCTAAGGCTTGTCGTTCTGTAACCCTAACCATATCCCGGAACGGAAACCCACCCCCAGCCCTAAACTTTACGCTATGCCGTACCCTACTCCTGGCCCGTACGCTGGCACTGAATCGTGCGTAAGAAAGTAGCCTGACCGTTCCACGTTTCCGTACCCTCACCTATGCCCTAAGCCTTCCCATTCCCTAACCCTAACTCGAGCCCAGAACAGGGACCCACAACTTGCCCTATACCTTACCCTACGCCATAGCCTACTCCTGGCCCGTACGCTGGCACTGACCCATGCGTCTGCACGTAGCCAGATGCTCCCACGTTTCTGTACCCTCACCTGTTCCCTAAGCCTTGCCGTTCCCATACCCTACACCTAGCCCTGAATGGAAAGGCACCACAAGACCTACACTTTACCCTACGCTGTACACTACTCCTGGCCCTTACGCTGGCACTGACACGTGCGTCAGCACGTAGCCTGACCCTCCCACCACCCTCCCAATACAGAAATGGGCAGAAGATCTCAAGAGACTTTTCTTCAAAGAAGACAAAATGATGGCCAAGACGCACATGAAAATCTGCTCAACAACACTAATTATGAGAGAAATGCAAATCAAAACTACAATGAGGTATCACCTCACACCTGTTAGAATCGGAATCATCAGAAAACCTACAAAAAACAAATTCTGGGGAGGGTGTGGACAAAAGGATCCCTCTTCCACTATTGGTGGGAATGTAAATTGATACAGTCACTATGGAGAACAGTGTGGAGTTTCCTTAAAAAAACTAGAAATAGAATTACCATCTGATCCAGCCATCCCACTTCTGGGCATATACCCAGAGAAAACCATAAATCAAAAAGGCACATTCACCACAATGTTCATTGCAGCATTATTTACAGTAGCCAGGTAAGGGAAGCAACATAAATGCCCACAAACAGATGAATGGATAAAGATGTGGTACATATATAAAATGGAATATTACTCAGCCATAAAAAGGAATGAAACTGGGTCATTTGTAGAGACATCGATGGATATAGAGACTGTCATACAGAATGAAGTAAGTCAGAAAGAGGAAAACAAATATTGTATATTAATGCATATATGTGGAACCAAAAAAATGGGACAGATGAACTGGTTTGCAGGGAAGAAGTAGAGACACAGAGGTAGAGAAAAAACGTATGGACACCAAGTGTGGGAAGCCATGGGGTGGTGGTGGTGGGATGAGATGGGAGATTGGGATTGACCTGTTTACATGTATATGCATAAAATATATAACTAATAAAAACCTTTTGTATAAAAAAATAAATAAAATTAAATTTCAAAATTTTAAAAAATAAAATTTAAACAGAAAACAGAAAAACTTTCTTCCCTTCACACAGATGTATTTATAGGAATGATTAATTCCATGATTATATCTATAAATACATAAAAGAGGAATAAAATTTAACTTAAACCTTAAAAGAAAAAAAAAAAACCTGAACCCACCAGTTATACAGAGAAAAACCCTATCACGCACTTGCTCCAGTGGTAAACAATTCTGAAATTGGTCAGAGGTGGGGAACCATCTCCCATACAGACAGCAACCCACCCCCCACGCAAGGAGCGTCCTCATTGCAAAGCTGGGGGACCGTGCCGAGGCATCTGTGAGTAAACGTGAGCTGAGCCCCAGGCCAGCTGCTGCTGAAATGTTCCCACCCTTCCCAGGTAAAACACCTGAATATGTACAAGGGCTTAAAAGCCTAGACGAAGATCCACGGAACCACACCAGCGACAGCACGCAGGCCTACTTGGTGCCTGCAGGCCATCCAGTGTGGTCCTGACCCCGGGCACTCTTCAGTATCTTTCCATTGCCCTGCCTCAGATACCCCTCCTGTCCCGGCCCCCACTGCTTTTTTCCTTCCTCACCTCTGTCCCGAGAGAAATTCCAGCGAAAGTTATGGGTGATAAATCCTCTTCTTTACAGGTGGCAGCCTGGCAACTCCTGCAGAAAAGCCAGCAGAGCCCCACTCACACCACGCCACCCACAAAACTGTGGCCCCTCACTCCCTCCCACCAACATAGCCCCGAGACTGCTGACGGGGCAGAGAATATGGAGTCAGGCACAGCTTCAGGGGCTATTGCTGCCTGGAGCGCTGTTTATATTGACCTCAACCAGGCAAACCTGGGGATGACTGGCCGGCAGTGTAAGGCTGCCCAGGTCACCTAATCCACAAACCTCAGGGAATCACATTGTTGAAAATGGACCTCGATAAGGCAGTATAGAAGCCAACGAAAATAAGGACACAATGCCATTTGCAGCACCATAGATGAGTCTAGAGGTAATCACGTGACTTGTAGTAAGTCAGAAAGTGAAAGACACATATCATATCATGTCACTTATAGGTGTAACCTAAAAATGGATACGAGGGTAGATATTTCCATGGAGAAGTGCAACGACATATTCATTAAACAAACTTAAGGTTCACCAATGGAAAGGTGTGAGGATTGGTTTCATTACGATATTGGGGTTAACAGACATATACAAACACAGGTGACATATATAATCACCAAAGACCTACGGAATACCAGGGGAAGACTACTCAACATTCTGTCATAACGTACATGGGAAAAGGATCCCAGGAAGAACAGACATATGTATATGTGTAAAAGAAACACATCTTGCACACCTACAAAAGGCCAAACGTTGTAATCAAACTTGCTGTAACAAAAAATAAAAAATTAAATTAAAAACACGTGCAAGTAGGAGTGAGAGAAACTTGAGGGGCTTTCTCCTGGCACATTCCATTCTAAATTCCAATCTAGAACACGACTTCCTTTGAGGCTCTGTTGCCCTTGTAACCAGATTTGGTAAGGCAGAACTGCTGCCACCTTGTGGCCGTTTCACAAAACAGCAGCTTTAATCCCAGCGCTAATGGTCAGTAGATATTCAAAATCATTGCAGGCCTGTAAATGACACCTGCCCAGAAAACAAATCCTGGGGTCACATATCGACCAAAAAATTCAAAGGACGTCCATATTTCAAAACGACCGTTTCAAAAGGCATATTTTAAACACATTAGTGTTCTGCTTGTTTTTCTTTCTGTCTTTTTTGGTTAAAAAAACGGGAATGGAAAAAGGCATCCCTCAGAATGTGCGAAAATCGTTGCAAACGAATCAATGGACAAAGGTTTAATCTCCAATATATATAAACAGCTCATGCAGCTTAATATTAAAAAAACAAACAACCCAATACAAAAATGGGCAGAAGATCTAAAGAGACGTTTCTTCAAAGAAGACACAGAGATGGCCAAGACGCACATGAAAAGCTCCTCAACATCACTAATTATTTGAGAAGTGCAACTCAAAATTACAATGAGGTATCACCTCACACCTGTTAGAATCGTCATCATCAGAAAATCTACAAACAACAAATTCTGGGGAGGGTGTGGACAAAAGGAGCCATATTCCACTATTGATGGGAATGTAAATTTATACAGTCACTATGGAGAACAGTATGGAGTTTCCTTTAAAAATCTAGAAATAGGGCTTCCCTGGTGGCGCAGTGGTTGGGAGTCCGCCTGCCGATGCAGGGGACACGGGTTCGTGCCCCGGTCTGGGGGGATCCCACATGCCGCGGAGCGGCTGGGCCCGTGAGCCATGGCCGCTGGGTCTGTGCGTCCGGAGCCTGTGCTCTGCAGGGGGAGAGGCCGCAACAGTGAGAGGCCAGCCTACCGCAAAAAAAAAAAAAAAAAAAAAAAAAATCTAGAAATAGAAATACCAACTGATCCAGCAATCCAACTTCTGGGCATATACCCAGAGAAAACAATAAATCAAAAAGGCACAGTCACCACAATGTTCTTTGCACCACTATTTACAATAGCCAGGTAATGGAAGCAAACTAAATGCCCACAGACAAATGAATGGATAAAGATGGTGTCCATATATCAAATGGAATATTACTCGGCCATAAAAAGGAATGAAACTGGGTCATTTGTAGAGAAATCGATGGATCTAGAGACTGTCATACAGAATGAAGTAAGTCAGAAAGAAGAAAACAAATATTGTATATTAATGCATATATGTGGAAACTAAAATATGGTACAGTTGAACTGGTTTGCAGGGAAGAAATAGAGACACAGAGGTAGAGAACAAACGTATGGACACCAAGAGTGGGAAGCCATGGGGTGTTGGTGGTGGGATGAGTTGGGAGATTGAGATTGACCTGTATACATGTATATGCATAAAATACATAACTAATAATAACCTGCTGTATAAAAAAGTAAATAAAATTAAATTTCAAAATTTTAAAAAATAAAATTTGACAATGAAACAGAAAAAAGTTCTTCCCTTCACACAGATGTATTTATAAGAATGAATTATTTCCATGCTTATATCTATAAATACATAAAAGAGGAATAAAATCTAACTTGAACCATAAAAGAAAAAAAAAACCTGAACCCACTAGTTATACAGAGGAAAACCCTATCAGGGCACTTGCTCCAGGGGTAAACAATTCTGAAATTGGTCAGAGGTGGGGAATCATCTCCAATTCAGCCAGCAACCCACCCCCCATGCAAGGAGCGTCCTCATTGCAAAGCTGTGGGACCGTGCTGAGGCATCTGTGAGTAAACGTGAGCTGAGCCCCAGGCCAGCTGCTGCTAAACTGTACCCACCCTTCCCAGGTAAAACACCTGAATATGTACAAGGGCTTGAAAGCCTAGAGGAAGGGCGGTGGAGCCACACCAGCGACAGCACGCAGGCCAACTTGGTGCCTGCAGGCCAGCTAGGAGGGTCCTGGCCCCGGGCGCTCTTCTGGAAGCTTTCCATTTCCCTGCCTGAGATACCCCTCCTGTCCCGGCCCCCACTGCTTTTTTCCTTCCTCACCTCTGTCCGGAGATAAATTCAAGCAGATGGTATGGGCGACACATCATCTTCTTTACAGATGGCAGCCTGGCAACTACTGAAGAAAGGCCAGCAGAGCCCCACTCACACCGGGCCACCCACAAAGCCGTGGCCCCTCACTCCCTCCCAACAGCAGAGCCCCGAGACTGCTGATTGGGCAGAGAATATGGAGTCAGGCACAGCTTCAGGGGCTATTGCTGCCTGTAGCACTCTTTATATTGACCTCAAGCAGGCACACTTGGGGAGGGCCGGCCGGCAGGGTCAGGCTGCCCAGGTCAGCTAATCCACAACCCTCAGGGAATCACATTCTTGAAAATGGACCTCACTAAGGCAGAATAGAAACCAAGGAAAAAAAGGACACAATGCCATTTGCAGCAACGTAGATGAGTCGAGAGGTAATCACGTGACTTGTAGTAAGTCAGAAAGTGAAAGACACATACCGTATCATATCACTTATAGGTGTTACCTAAAAATGGATACCAGTGCAGATATTTCCACAGAGAAGGGCAATCACAGATTCATTAAACACACTTATGGTTCACCAATGGAAAGGTGTGAGGATTGGATTCATTACGATATTGTGGTTAACAGACATATACAAACACAGGTGAAATATATAATCACCAAAGACCTACGGAATACCAAGGGAAGACTACTCAACATTCTATCATAACGTACATGGGAAAAGGATCCCAGGAAGAACAGACATAAGTATATGTGTAAAAGAAACACATCTTGCACACCTACAAAAGGCCAAACGTTGTAATCAAACTTGCTGTAATAAAAAATAAAAAATTAAATTAAAAATACGAACAAGAAGTAGTGAGACAAACTTGAGGGGCTTTCTCCTGGCACATTCCGTTCTAAATTCCAATCTAGAACGCAACTTCCATTGAGGCTCTGCTGCCCTAGTAACCAGATTTGGTAAGGGAGAACTGCTGCCACCATGTGGCCGTTTCACACAACTGCAGCCTTAATCCCAGCACTAATGGTCAGTGGATATTCCAAATCATTACAGGCCTGTAAATGACACCTGCCCTGAAAACAATTCCTGGGGTCATATATCGACCAAAAAATTCAAAAGACGTCCATATTTCAAAACGACAATTTCAAGAGGCATATTTCACGCACATTAGTGTTCTGCTTCTTTTGCTTTCTTTCTTTCTTTGTTAAAAAAAAGGGAATGGAAAAAGGCAACCCTCAGATGGGCAAAAACGTTCGCAAACGAATCAATGGACACAGGTTCAATCGCCAATATATATAAACAGCTCATGAAGCTTAATATTAATAAAACAAACAACCCAATACAAAAATGGGCAGAAGATCTAAAGAGACGTTTCTTCAAAGAAGACACAGAGATGGCCAAGACGCTCATGAAAAACTGCTCATCATCACTAATTATTAGAGAAATGCAAATCAAAACTACAATGAGGTAAGACCTCACACCTGTTAGAATCGGCATCATCCGAAAATCTACAAACAACAAATTCTGGGGAGGGTGTGGACAAAAGGAACCCCCTTCCACTATTGGTGGGAATGTAAATTGATACAGTCACTATGGAGAAGAGTATGGAGGTTCCTTTAAAAAACTAAAAGGAGAATTACCATAGGATCCAGCAATCCCACTTCTGGGCATATACCCAGAGAAAACCATAAATCACAAAGACACATTCACCACAATGTTCATTGCAGCACTATTTACAATAGCCAGCTAATGGAAGCAACCTAAATGCCCACAGACAGGCGAATGGATAAAGATGTGGTACATATATAAAATGGAATATTACTCAGCCATAAAAAGGAATGAAACTGGGTCATTTGTAGAGAAGTGGATGGATCTAGAGACTGTCATACGGAATGAAGTAAGTCAGAAAGAGAAAAACAAATATTGTATATTAATGCCTATAGGTGGAACCTAGAAAAATGGTACAGATGAACTGGTTTGCAGGGCAGAAATAGAGACACAGAGGTAGAGAACAAACGTATGGACACCAAGTGGGGGAAGCCATGGGGTGGTGGTGGTGGGATGAGTTGGGAGATTGGGATTGACCTGTATACATGTATATGCATAAAATAGATAACTAATAATAACCTGCTGTATAAAATAAATAAATAAACTTAAATTTCAAAATTTTTAAAAATAAAATTTAAAAATAAATCAGAAAAAAGTTCTTCCATTCACACAAATGTATTTATATGAATGAATTATTTCCATGCTTATATCTATAAATACATAAAGGAAGAACAGAATGTAACTGGGACTGAAAAAGAAAAAAAATACCTGAACCTAACAGTTATAGAGAGGAAAACCCTACCAAGGCACTTGCTCCAGTGGTAAACAATTCTGAAATTGGTCAGAGGTGGGGAATCATCTCCCATACGGCCAGCAGCCCCGCCCCCCCACGCAAGGAGCGTCCTCATTTCAATCCTGGGGGACCGTGCCGAGGACTCTGTGAGTAAACGTGAGCTGAGCCCCAGGCCAGCTGCTGCTGAACTGTTCACACCCTTCCCAGATAAAACACCTGAATATGTACAAGGGCTTGAAAGCCTAGAGGAAGGGCCGTGGAGCCACACCAGCGACAGCACGCAGGCCAACTTGGTGCCTGCAGGCCAGCCAGGATGGTCCTGGCCCCGGGCGCTCTTCTGGAAGCTTTCCATTTCCCTGCCTGAGATACCCCTCCTGTCCCGACCCCCACTCCTTTTTTTCCTTCCTCACCTCAGCCCGGAGAGAAATTCCAGTGGAAGTTATGGGTGACACATCGTCTTCTTTACAGGTGGCAGCCTGGCAACTCCTGCAGAAAGTCCAGCAGAGCCCCACTCACACCGGGCCACCCACAAAGCCGTGGACCCTCACACCCTCCCACCAGCACAGCCCCGAGACTGCTGACGGGGCAGAGAATATGGAGTCAGGCACAGCTGCAAGGGCTATTGTTGCCTGGAGTGCTGTTTATATTGACCTCAACCCAGGCACACCTGGGGAGGGCTTGCCGGCAGTGTCAGGCTGCCCAGGTCAGCTAATCCTCAGCCCTCAGGGAATCACATTGCAGAAAATGGACTTCGCTAAGACAGAATATTTGCCAAGGAGAAAAAGGACACAATGCCATTTGCAGCCCCGTAGATGAGTCGAGAGGTAATCACGTGACTTGTAGTAAGTCAGAAAGTGAAAGACACATTCCGTATCATATCACTTATAGGTGTTACCTAAAAATGGATACCAGGGCAGATATTTCCACGGAGAAGGGCAATCACAGATTCATTAAACACACTTATGGTTCACCAATGGAAAGGTGTGAGGATTGGATTCATTACGATATTTGGGTTAACAGACATATACAAACACAGGTGAAATATATAATCACCAAAGACCTACGGAATACCAAGGGAAGACTACTCAACATTCTGCCATAACGTACATGGGAAAAGGATCCCAGGAAGAACAGACATATGTATATGTGTAAAAGAAACACATCTTGCACACCTACAACAAGCCAAACGTTGTAATCAAACTTGCTGTAATAAAAAATAAAAAATTAAATTAAAAACACGAACAAGAAGTAGTGAGACAAACTTGAGGGGCTTTCTCCTGGCACATTCTGTTCTAAATTCCAATCTAGAACGCGACTTCCATTGAGGTTCTGGTGCCCTAGTAACCAGATTTGGTAAGGGAGAACTGCTGCCACCATGTGGCCGTTTCACACAACTGCAGCCTTAATCCCAGCACTAATGGTCAGTGGATATTCTAAATCATTACAGGCCTGTAAATGACACCTGCCCTGAAAACAATTCCTGGGGTCATATATCGACCAAAAAATTCAAGACGTCCATATTTCAAAACGACAATTTCAAGAGGCATATTTCACGCACATTAGTGTTCTGCTTCTTTTGCTTTCTTTCTTTCTTTGTTAAAAAAAAAGGAATGGAAAAAGGCAACCCTCAGATGGGCGAAAACATTCGCAAACAAATCAATGGACACAGGTTCAATCGCCAATATATATAAACAGCTCATGAAGCTTAATATTAATAAAACAAACAACCCAATACAAAAATGGGCAGAAGATCTAAAGAGACGTTTCTTCAAAGAAGACACAGAGATGGCCAAGACGCTCATGAAAAGCTGCTCAACATCACTAATTATTAGAGAAATGCAAATCAAAACTACAATGAGGTAAGACCTCACACCTGTTAGAATCAGCATCATCCGAAAATCTACAAACAACAAATTCTGGGGAGGGTGTGGACAAAAGGAACCCCCTTCCACTATTGGTGGGAATGTAAATTGATACAGTCACTATGGAGAAGAGTATGGAGGTTCCTTTAAAAAACTAAAAGGAGAATTACCATAGGATCCAGCAATCCCACTTCTGGGCATATACCCAGAGAAAACCATAAATCACAAAGACACATTCACCACAATGTTCATTGCAGCACTATTTACAATAGCCAGCTAATGGAAGCAACCTAAATGCCCACAGACAGGCGAATGGATAAAGATGTGGTACATATATAAAATGGAATATTACTCAGCCATAAAAAGGAATGAAACTGGGTCATTTGTAGAGAAGTGGATGGATCTAGAGACTGTCATACGGAATGAAGTAAGTCAGAAAGAGAAAAACAAATATTGTATATTAATGCCTATATGTGGAACCTAGAAAAATGGTACAGATGAACTGGTTTGCAGGGCAGAAATAGAGACACAGAGGTAGAGAACAAACGTATGGACACCAAGTGGGGGAAGCCATGGGGTGGTGGTGGTGGGATGAGTTGGGAGATTGGGATTGACCTGTATGCATGTATATGCATAAAATAGATAACTAATAATAACCTGCTGTATAAAATAAATAAATAAACTTAAATTTCAAAATTTTTAAAAGTAAAATTTAAAAATAAAACAGAAAAATGTTCTTCCATTCACACAAATGTATTTATATGAATGAATTATTTCCATGCTTATATCTATAAATACATAAAGGAAGAACAGAATGTAACTGGGACCGAAAAAGAAAAAAAAATACCTGAAACTAACAGTTATAGAGAGGAAAACACTACCAAGGCACTTTCTCCAGTGGTAAACAATTCTGAAATTGGTCAGAGGTGGGGAATCATCTCCCATACGGCCAGCAGCCCCGCCCCCCCACGCAAGGAGCGTCCTCATTGCAATCCTGGGGGACCGTGCCGAGGACTCTGTGAGTAAACGTGATCTGAGCCCCAGGCCAGCTGCTGCTGAACTGTTCCCACCCTTCCCAGGTAAAACACCTGAATATGTACAAGGGCTTGAAAGCCTAGAGGATGGGCCGTGGAGCCACACCAGCGACAGCACGCAGGCCAACTTGGTGCCTGCAGGCCAGCCAGGATGGTCCTGGCCCCGGGCGCTCTTCTGGAAGCTTTCCATTTCCCTGCCTGAGATACCCCTCCTGTCCTGGCCCCCACTCCTTTTTTTCCTTCCTCACCTCAGCCCGGAGAGAAATTCCAGTGGAAGTTATGGGTGACACATCGTCTTCTTTACAGGTGGCAGCCTGGCAACTCCTGCAGAAAGTCCAGCAGAGCCCCACTCACACCGGGCCACCCACAAAGCCGTGGACACTCACACCCTCCCACCAGCACAGCCCCGAGACTGCTGACGGGGCAGAGAATATGGAGTCAGGCACAGCTGCAGGGGCTATTGCTGCCTGGAGTGCTGTTTATATTGACCTCAACCCAGGCACACCTGGGGAGGGCTTGCCGGCAGGGTCAGGCTGCCCAGGTCAGCTAATCCTCAGCCCTCAGGGAATCACATTGCAGAAAATGGACCTCGCTAAGACAGAATATTCGCCAAGGGAAAAAAGGACACAATGCCATTTGCAGAACAGTAGATGAGTCGAGAGGTAATCACGTGACTTGTAGTAAGTCAGAAAGTGAAAGACACATATCGTATCATATCACTTATAGGTGTTACCTAAAAATGGATACCAGGGCAGATATTTCCACGGAGAAGGGCAATCACAGATTCATTAAACACACTTATGGTTCACCAATGGAAAGTTGTGAGGATTGGATTCATTACGATATTTGGGTTAACAGACATATACAAACACAGGTGAAATATATAATCACCAAAGACCTACGGAATACCAGGGGAAGACTACTCAACATTCTGTCATAACGTACATGGGAAAAGGATCCCAGGAAGAACAGACATATGTATATGTGTAAAAGAAACACATCTTGCACACCTACAAAAGGCCAAACGTTGTAATCAAACTTGCTGTAATAAAAATAAAAAATTAAATTAAAAACACGAACAAGAAGTAGTGAGACAAACTTGAGGGGCTTTCTCCTGGCACATTCCGTTCTAAATTCCAATCTAGAACGCGACTTCCATTGATGCTCTGCTGCCCTAGTAACCAGATTTGGTAAGGGAGAACTGCTGCCACCATGTGGCCGTTTCACACAACTGCAGCCTTAATCCCAGCACTAATGGTCAGTGGATATTCCAAATCATTACAGGCCTGTAAATGACACCTGCCCTGAAAACAATTCCTGGGGTCATATATCGACCAAAAAATTCAAAAGACGTCCATATTTCAAAACGACAATTTCAAGAGGCATATTTCACGCACATTAGTGTTCTGCTTCTTTTGCTTTCTTTCTTTCTTTGTTAAAAAAAAGGGAATGGAAAAAGGCAACACTCAGATGGGCGAAAACGTTCGCAAACGAATCAATGGACACAGGTTCAATCGCCAATATATATAAACAGTTCATGAAGCTTAATATTAATAAAACAAACAACCCAATACAAAAATGGGCAGAAGATCTAAAGAGACGTTTCTTCAAAGAAGACCCATAGATGGCCAAGACGCTCATGAAAAGCTGCTCAACATCACTAATTATTAGAGAAATGCAAATCAAAACTACAATGAGGTAAGACCTCACACCTGTTAGAATCGGCATCATCCGAAAATCTACAAACAACAAATTCTGGGGAGGGTGTGGACAAAAGGAACCCCCTTCCACTATTGGTGGGAATGTAAATTGATACAGTCACTATGGAGAAGAGTATGGAGGTTCCTTTAAAAAACTAAAAGGAGAATTACCATAGGATCCAGCAATCCCACTTCTGGGCATATACCCAGAGAAAACCATAAATCACAAAGACACATTCACCACAATGTTCATTGCAGCACTATTTACAATAGCCAGCTAATGGAAGCAACCTAAATGCCCACAGACAGGCGAATGGATAAAGATGTGGTACATATATAAAATGGAATATTACTCAGCCATAAAAAGGAATGAAACTGGGTCATTTGTAGAGAAGTGGATGGATCTAGAGACTGTCATACGGAATGAAGTAAGTCAGAAAGAGAAAAACAAATATTGTATATTAATGCCTATATGTGGAACCTAGAAAAATGGTACAGATGAACTGGTTTGCAGGGCAGAAATAGAGACACAGAGGTAGAGAACAAACGTATGGACACCAAGTGGGGGAAGCCATGGGGTGGTGGTGGTGGGATGAGTTGGGAGATTGGGATTGACCTGTATACATGTATATGCATAAAATAGATAACTAATAATAACCTGCTGTATAAAATAAATAAATAAACTTAAATTTCAAAATTTTTAAAAATAAAATTTAAAAATAAAACAGAAAAATGTTCTTCCATTCACACAGATGTATTTATATGAATGAATTATTTCCATGATTATATGTATAAATACATAAAAGAAGAACAGAAAGTAACTGGGACGGAAAAAGAAAAAAAATACCTGAACCTAACAGTTATAGAGAGGAAAACCCTACCAAGGCACTTGCTCCAGTGGTAAACAATTCTGAAATTGGTCAGAGGTGGGGAATCATCTCCCACACTGCCAGCAGCCCCGCCCCCCCAAGCAAGGAGCGTCCTCATTGCAATCCTGGGGGACCGTGCCGAGGACTCTGTGAGTAAACGTGATCTCAGCCCCAGGCCAGCTGCTGCTGAACTGTTCCCACCCTTCCCAGGTAAAACACCTGAATATGTACAAGGGCTTGAAAGCCTAAGGGAAGGGCCGTGGAGCCACACCAGCGACAGCACGCAGGCCAACTTGGTGCCTGCAGGCCAGCCAGGATGGTCCTGGCCCCGGGCACTCTTCTGGAAGCTTTCCATTTCCCTGCCTGAGATACCCCTCCTGTCCTGGCACCCACTCCTTTTTTTCCTTCCTCACCTAAGCCCGGAGAGAAATTCCAGTGGAAGTTATGGGTGACACATCATCTTCTTTACAGGTGGCAGCCTGGCAACTCCTGCAGAAAGTCCAGCAGAGCCCCACTCACACCGGGCCACCCACAAAGCCGTGGACCCTCACACCCTCCCACCAGCACAGCCCAGAGACTGCTGACGGGGCAGAGAATATGGAGTCAGGCACAGCTGCAGGGGCTATTGCTGCCTGGAGTGCTGTTTATATTGACCTCAACCCAGGCACACCTGGGGAGGACTTGCCGGCAGGGTCAGGCTGCCCAGGTCAGCTAATCCTCAGCCCTCAGGGAATCACATTGCAGAAAATGGACCTCGCTAAGACAGAATATTCGCCAAGGAAAAAAAGGACACAATGCCATTTGCAGCACCGTAGATGAGTCGAGAGGATTTAACGTGACTTGTAGTAAGTCAGAAAGTGAAAGACACATATCGTATCATATCACTTATAGGTGTTACCTAAAAATGGATACCAGGGCAGATATTTCCACGGAGAAGGGCAATCACAGATTCATTAAACACACTTATGGTTCACCAATGGAAAGGTGTGAGGATTGGATTCATTACGATATTGGGGTTAACAGACATATACAAACACAGGTGAAATATATAATCACCAAAGACCTACGGAATACCAAGGGAAGACTACTCAACATTCTGTCATAACGTACATGGGAAAAGGATCCCAGGAAGAACAGACATATGTATATGTGTAAAAGAAACACATCTTGCACACCTACAACAGGCCAAACGTTGTAATCAAACTTGCTGTAATAAAAAATAAAAAATTAAATTAAAAACACGAACAAGAAGTAGTGAGACAAACTTGAGGGGCTTTCTCCTGGCACATTCTGTTCTAAATTCCAATCTAGAACGCGACTTCCATTGAGGCTCTGCTGCCCTAGTAACCAGATTTGGTAAGGGCCACCTTGTGGCCGTTTCACACAACAGAAGCTTTAATCCCAGCGATAATGGTCAGTTGATATTCAAAATCATTGCAGGCCTGTAAATGACACCTGCCCTGAAAACAAATCCTGGGGTCACATATCGATCAAAAAATTCAAAGGACGTCCATATTTCAAAATGACCGTTTCAAAAGGCATACTTAACACACATTAGTGTTCTGCTTCTTTTTCTTTCTTTCCTTTTTTGTTAAAAAAACGGGAATGGAAACAGGCATCCATCAGAATGGGCGAAAATCGTTGCAAACGAATCAATGGACAAAGGTTTAATCTCCAATATATATAAACAGCTCATGCAGCTTAATATTAAAAAAACAAACAACCAATATATAAATGGGCAGAAAATCTAAAAAGACGTTTCTTCAAAGAAGACACAGAGCTGTCCAAGAAGCACATGAAAAGCTGCTCAACAGCACTAATTATTAGAGAAATGCAAATCAAAACTACAATGAGGTGTCACCTCACACCTGTTAGAATCGGCATCACCAGAAAATCAACAAACAACAAATTCTGGGGAGGGTGTGGACAAAAGGAGCCCTCTTCCACTATTGGTGGGAATGTAAATTGATACAGTCACTATGGAGAAGAGTATGGAGTTTCCTTTAAAAAACTAGAAATAGAATTACCATCTGATCCAGCAATCCCACTTCCGGACATAGACCCAGAGAAAACCGAAAATCAAAAAGGCACATTCACCACAGTGTTCATTGCAGCACTATTTAAAATAGCCAGTTAATGGAAGCAAACTAAATGCCCACAGACCGATGAATGGATAAAGATGGGCTACATATATAAAATGGAATATTACTCGGCCATAAAAAGGAATGAAACTGGGTCATTTGTAGAGACATCGATGGATCTAGAGACTGTCATACAGAATGAAGTAAGTCAGAAAGAGGAAAACAAATATTGTATATTAATGCATATATATGGAACCTAAAAAATGGTACAGATGCACTGGTTTGCAGGGCAGAAATAGAGACACAGAGGTAGAGAACAAACGTATGGACACCAAGTGTGGGAAGCCATGGGGTGGTGGTGGTGGGATGAGTTGGGAGATTGAGATTGACCTGTATACATGTATATGCATAAAATACATAACTAATAATAACCTGGTGTATAAAAAAATAAAAAATAATAAATTTCAAAATTTTAAAAAATAAAATTTAAAAATAAAACAGAAAAAATTTCTTCCCTTCACACAGATGTATTTATAGGAATGAATTATTTATCTGCTTATATCTATAAATACATAAAAGAGTAATAAAATCTAACTTGAAACATAAAAGATAAAAAAAGCTGAACACCCCAGTTATACAGAGGAAAACGCTATCAGGGCACTTGCTCCAGCGGTAAACAATTCTGAAATTGGTCAGAGGTGGGGAACCATCTCCCATACAGCCAGAAACACCCCCACGCACGGAGCGTCCTCATTGCAAAGCTGGGGGACCGTGCCGAGGCATCTGTGGGTAAACGTGAGCTGAGCCCCAGGCCAGCTGCTGCTGAACTGTTCCCACCCTTCCCAGGTAAAACACCTGAATATGTACAAGGGCTTAAAAGCCTAGAGGAAGGGCCACGGAGCCACACCAGCCACAGCACGGAGGCCAACTTGGTGCCAGCAGGCCAGCCAGGGTGGTCCTGGCACCGGCCATTCTTCCAGAAGCTTTCCATTGCCCTGCCTGAAATACCCCTCCTGTCACGGCACCCACTCCTTTTTTCCTTCCTCACCTCTGTCCGGAGAGAAATTCCAGTGCAAGGTATAGGTGACACATCCTCTTCTTTACAGGTGGCAGCCAGACAACTCCTGCAGAACGGCCAGCAGAACCCCACTCACACCTGGCCAACCACAAAACTGTGGCCCCTCGCTCCCTTCCACCAGCACAGCCCCGAGACTGCTGACGGGGCAGAGAATATGGAGTCAGGCACAGCTTCAGGGGCTATTGCTGCCTGGAGCGCTGTTTATATTGACCTCAAACAGGCACACCTGGGGAGGGCCGGCCGGCAGGGCAAGGCTTCCCAGGTCAGCTAATCCACAACCCTCATGGAATCACATTGTTGAAAATGGACCTCACTAAGGCAGAATAGAAGCCAAGGAATAAAAGGACACAATGCCATTTGCAGCCCCGTAGATGAGTCTAGAGGTAATCACGTGACTTGTAGTAAGTCAGAAAGTGAAAGACACATATCATATCATATCACTTATAGGTGTTACCTAAAAATGGATACCAGGGCAGATATTTCCACGGAGAAGGGCAATCACAGATTCATTAAACAAACTTATGTTTCACCAATGGAAAGGTGTGAGGACTGGTTTCATTACGATATTGGGGTTAACAGACATATACAATCACAGGTGACATATATAATCACCAAAGACCTACGGAATACCAAGAGAAGACTACTCAACATTCTGTCATAACGTACATGGGAAAAGGATCCCAGGAAGAACAGACATCTGTATATGTGTAAAAGAACCACATCTTCCACGACTACATCAAGCCAAAGATTGTAATCAATCTTGCTGTAATAAAAAATTAAAAATTAAATTAAAAACACGAACAAGAAGTAGTGAGACAAACTTGAGGGGCTTTCTCCTGGCACATTCCATTCTAAATTCCAATCTAGAACACGACTTCCATTGAGGCTCTGTTGCCCTAGTAACCAGATTTGGTAAGGGAGAACAGCTGCCACCTTGTGGCCGTTTCTCACAACAGAAGATTTAATCGCAGTGCTAATGGTCACTTGATATTCATAATCATTGCAGGCCTGTAAATGACACCTGCCCTGAAAACAAATCCTGGGGTCACATATCGACCAAAAAATTTAAAGGACGTCCATATTTCAAAACGACCGTTTCAAAAGGCATATTTTACGCACATTAGTGTTCTGTTCCTTTTTCTTTCTTTCCTTTTTTGTTAAAAAAACGGGAATGGAAAAAGGCATCCCTCAGAATGGGCGAAAATCGTTGCAAACGAATCAATGGACAAAGGTTTAATCTCCAATATATATAAACAGCTCATGCAGCTTAATTTTGAAAAAACAAACAACCCAATACAAAAATGGGCAGAAGATCTAAAGAGACGTTTCTTCAAAAAAACACAGAAATGGCCAAGACGCACATGAAAAGTTGCTCAACATCACTAATTATTAGAGAAATGCAAATCAAAACTACAATGAGATATAACCTCACACCTGTTAGAATCGGCATCATTAGAAAATCTATAAACAACAAATTCTGGGGAGGGTGTGGACAAAAGGAGCCCTCTTCCACTATTGGTGGGAATGTAAATTGATACAGTCACTATGGAGAACAGTATGGAGTTTCCTTAAAAAAACTAGAAATAGAAACCTTGACTTTCCCTAACCCTAACCATAGCCCGGAACGGAAACCTACCACGAACCCTACACATTATCTACGCCGTGCACTAATCCTAATCCGTACGCTGGCCCTAACCAGTGAGTAAACACGTACCCAGACCCTAAAAGTTTTCCGTACCCTCAGCTGTGCCCTAAACTTTGCCGTTGCCTAACCTTAACCTTAGCCCAGAACGGAAACCTACCATCAGCCCTACACCTTACCCTAAGCCGTACCCTAATCCTAATCCATACGTCAACACATACCCTGACCCTAACACGTTTCGGTTCCCTCACCTCTGCAATAAAACTTGCCGTTCCCTAACCCTAACCCTAGACCGGAACGGAAACCTTCCACCAACCCTACACCTTACGTTACGCCGTACCCTAATCCTAATCCGTATGCGGACGCTAACCTGTGCATCAACACGTACCCTGACCCTAACACGTTTCGTACCCTAACCTGTGCCCTAAACTTTGCCGGTCCCTAAACATAACCCTAGACTGGAAGGGAAATCTACCACCAACCCTACACCTTACTCTACGCGGTACCCTAATACTCATGCGTACACTGACACTAACCCTTGAGTCAACACGTACCCTGAACCTAACACATTTCCGTACCATCACCTGTGCCCTAAACCTTGCAATTCTCTAAACCTAACCCTAACCCTAACCCTAACCCTAACCCTAAACCTAACCTTACCTTACGCCGTACCCTATTCCTGGCCCATACGCTGGCACTGAACCGTGCGTCAGCACGTAGCCTGACCCTCCCACGTTTCCGTACCCTCACCTGTGCCCTAAGCCTTGCCGTTCCCTAACCCTAACCCTAGCCCGGAACGGAAACCCACCACCAGCCCTACACCTTACCTTACGCCGTACCCTAATACTGGCCCCTACGCTGGCACTGACCCGTGCGTCAGCACGTAGCCTGACCCTCCCACGTTTCCGTACCCTGACCTGTGCCCTAAGCCTTGGCGTTCCCTAACCCTAACCCTAGCCCGGAACGCAAATCCACCACCAGCCCTACACTTTATCCTACGCCATTGCCTACTCCTGGCCCGTACGCTGGCACTGACCCGTGCGTCAGCACGTAGCCCGACCCTCCCACGTTTCCGTACCCTCACCTGTGCCCTAAGCCTTGCCGTTCCCTAACCCTAACCCTAGCCTGGAACGGAAA
Organism: Mesoplodon bidens; assembly: GCF_964165515.1. Classification (NCBI taxonomy): domain Eukaryota; kingdom Metazoa; phylum Chordata; class Mammalia; order Artiodactyla; family Ziphiidae; genus Mesoplodon; species Mesoplodon bidens. The sequence continues at coordinate 92,904 of NW_027671829.1, forward strand.
CCAACCACCAGCCCTACACCTTACCTTACGCCGTTGCCTACTCCTGGCCCGTACGCTGGCACTGACCCGTGCGTCAGCACGTAGCCTGACCCTCCCACGTTTCCGTACCCTGACCTGTGCCCTAAGCCTTGCCGTTCCCTAACCATAACCCTAGCCCGGAATAGAAACCCACCACCAGCCCTACACCTTACCTGACGCCGTACCCTACTCCTGACTCGTATGCTGGCACTGACCTGTGCGTCAGCACGTAGCCTGACCATCTCACGTTTCCGTAACCTCACCTGTGCCCTAAGCCTTGCCGTTCCCTAACCCTAACCCTAGCCCTGAAAGGAAACCCACCACCCGCCCTACACTTTACCTTATGCCGTACCCTATTACTGGCCCGTACGCTGGCACTGAACCGTGCGTCAGCAGGTAGCCTGACCCTCCCACGTTTCCGTACCCTCACCTGTGCCCTAAGCCTTGCCGTTTCCTAACCCTATCCCTAGCCTGGAACGGAAATCAACCACAAGCCCAACACCTTACATTACGCCGTACCCTACTCCTGGCCCGTACGCTGGCACTGACCCGTACGTCAGCACGTAGCCTGACCCTCCCACGTTTCCGTACCCTCACCTGTGCCCTAAGCCTTGCCATTCCCTAACCCTAACCCTAGCCCGTAACGGAAACCCACCACCAGCCCTACACCTTACCTTACGCCGTTCCCTATTCCTGGCCCGTACGCTGGCACGGAACCGTGCGTCAGCACGTAGCCTGACCCTCCCACGTTTCTGTACCCTCACCTGTGCCCTAAGCCTTGCCGTTCCCTAACCGTAACCCTAGCCCGGAATAGAAAACCACCACCAGCCCCACACCTTACCTTACGCCGTACCCTATGCCTGACCCGTACGCTGGCACTGACGCGTGCGTCAGCACATAGCCTGACCCTCCCACGTTTCCGTGCCCTCACCTGTGCCCTAAACCTTGCCGTTCCCTAACCCTAAGCCTACACCGGAACACAAATCCACCATCAACCCTACACTTTATCCTACGCCGTTGCCTACTCCTGGCCCGTACGCTGGCACTGACCTGTGCGTCAGCACGTAGCCCGACCATCCCACGTTTCCGTACCCTCACCTGTGACCTAAGCCTTGCCGTTCCCTAACCCTAACCCTAGCCCGGAACGGAAACCTACCACCAGCCCTACACCTTACCTTACGCCGTTGCCTACTCCTGGCCCGTACGCTGGCACTGACCCGTGCGTCAGCACGTAGCCTGACCCTCCCACGTTTCCGTACCCTCACCTGTGCCCTAAGCCTTGCCGTTCCCTAACCCTAACCCTAGCCCTGAACGGAAACCCACCACCAGCCCTACACCTTACCCTAAGCCGTTGCCTACTCCTGGCCTGTACTCTGGCACTGACCCGTGCATCAGCTCGTAGCCTTACCCTCCCGCGTTTCCGTACCCTGACCTGTGCCCTAAGCCTTGCCGTTCCCTAGCCCTAACCCTTGCCCAGAACGCAAATCCACCACCAGCCCTACACTTTATCCTACGCCGTTGCCTACTCCTGGCCCGTACGCTGGCACTGACCCGTGTGTCAGCACGTAGCCCGACCCTCCCACGTTTCCGTACCCTCACCTGTGCCCTAAGCCTTGCCGTTCCCTAACCCTAACCCTAGCCTGGAACGGAAATCAACCACAAGCCCTACACCTTACCTTACGCCGTACCCTACTCCTGGCCCGTACGCTGGCACTGACCCGTGCGTCAGCACGTAGCCTGACCCTCCCACGTTTCCGTACCCTCACCTGTGCCCTAAGCCTTGCCGTTCCCTAACACTAACCCTAGCCCGGAACGGAAACCCACCACCAGCCCTATACCTTACCTTACGGCTTTCCCTATTCCTGGCCCGTAAGCTGGCACTGAACCGTGCGTCAGCACGTAGCCTGACCCTCCCACATTTCCGTGCCCTCACCTGTGCCCTAAGCCTTGCCGTGCCCTAACCCTAAACCTAGAACTGAAAAGAAACCCACCACCAGCCCTACACCTTAACTTACGCCGTACCCTACTCCTGACACGTACGCTGAAATGACACGTGCGTCAGCACATAGCCTGACCCTTCCACGTTTCCGTACCCTCACCTGTGCCCTAAGCCTTGCCGTTCCCTAACCTTAACCCTAGCCCGGAACGGAAACCCACCACCAGCCCAACACCTTACCCTACGCCGTTGCCTACTCCTGGCCTGTACGCTGGCACTGACCTGTGCATCAGCACATAGCCTTACCCTCCCGCGTTTCCGTACCCTGACCTGTGCCCTAAGCCTTGCCGTTCCCTAACCCTAATCCTAGCCCAGAACGCAAATCCACCACCAGCCCTACACTTTATCCTACGCCGTTGCCTACTCCTGGCCCTTACGCTGGCACTGACCCGTGCGTCATCACGTAGCCCGCCCCTCCCACGTTTCCGTACTCTCACCTGTGCCCTAAGCCTTGCCGTTCCCTAACCGTAACCCTAGCCTGGAACGGAAACCAACCACCAGCCCTACACCTTACCTTACGCCGTTGCCTACCCCTGGGCCGTACGCTGGCACTGAGCCGTGCGTCAGCACGTAGCCTGACCCTCCCACGTTTCCGTACCCTCACCTGTGCCCTAACACTTGCCGTTTCCTAACACTAACCCTAGCCCGGAATGGAAACCCACCACCAGCCCTACACCTTACCCTACCCCGTTGCCTACTCCTGGCCTGTACTCTGGCACTGACCCGTGCATCAGAACGTAGCCTTACCCTCCCGCGTTTCCTTACCCTAACCTGTGCCCTAAGCCTTGCCGTTCCCTAACCCTAACCCTAGCCCAGAACGCAAATCCACCACCAGCCCTACACTTTATCCTACGCCGTTGCCTACTCCTGGCCCGTACGCTGGCACTGACCCGTGCGTCAGCACGTAGCCCGACCCACCCACGTTTCCGTAACTTCACCTGTGCCCTAAGCCTTGCCGTTCCCTAACCCTAACCCTAGCCCGGAACGGAAATCAACCACCAGCCCTACACTTTATCCTACGCCGTTGCATACTCCTGGCCCGTACGCTGGCACTGACCCGTGCGTCAGCACGTAGTCCGACCCTCCCACGTTTCCGTACCCTCACCTGTGCCCTAAGCCTTGCCGTTCCCTAACCCTAACCCTAGCCCGGAATAGAAACCCACCACCAGCCCTACACCTTACCTTACGCCGTTGCCTACTCCTGGCCCGTACGCTGGCACTGACCCGTGCGTCAGCACGTAGCCTGACCCTCCCACGTTTATGTACCCTCACCTGTGCCCTAAGCCTTGCCGTTCCCTAACCCTAACCCTAGCCCGGAATGGAAACCCACCACCAGCCCTACACTTTATCCTACGCCGTTGCCTACTCCTGGCCCGTACGCTGGCACTGACCCGTCCGTCAGCACGTAGCCCGACCCTCCCACGTTTCCATACCCTTACCTGTGCCCTAAGCCTTGCCGTTCCCTAACCCTAACCCTAGCCTGGAACGGAAACCCACCACCAGCCCTACACCTTACCTTACGCCGTTGCCTACTCCTATCCCGTACGCTGGCACGGACCCGTGCATCAGCACGTAGCCTGACCCTCCCACGTTTACGTACCCTCACCTGTGCCCTAAGCCTTGCCGTTCCCTAACCCTAACCCTAGCCTGGAACGGAAATCAACCACAAGCCCAACACCTTACATTACGCCGTACCCTACTCCTGGCCCGTACGCTGGCACTGACCCGTACGTCAGCACGTAGCCTGACCCTCCCACGTTTCCGTACCCTCACCTGTGCCCTAAGCCTTGCCATTCCCTAACCCTAACCCTAGCCCGTAACGGAAACCCACCACCAGCCCTACACCTTACCTTACGCCGTTCCCTATTCCTGGCCCGTACGCTGGCACGGAACCGTGCGTCAGCACGTAGCCTGACCCTCCCACGTTTCTGTACCCTCACCTGTGCCCTAAGCCTTGCCGTTCCCTAACCGTAACCCTAGCCCGGAATAGAAAACCACCACCAGCCCCACACCTTACCTTACGCCGTACCCTATGCCTGACCCGTACGCTGGCACTGACCCGTGCGTCAGCACATAGCCTGACCCTCCCACGTTTCCGTGCCCTCACCTGTGCCCTAAACCTTGCCGTTCCCTAACCCTAAGCCTACACCGGAACACAAATCCACCATCAGCCCTACACTTTATCCTACGCCGTTGCCTACTCCTGGCCCGTACGCTGGCACTGACCCGTGCGTCAGCACGTAGCCCGACCATCCCACGTTTCCGTACCCTCACCTGTGCCCTAAGCCTTGCCGTTCCCTAACCCTAACCCTAGCCCGGAACGGAAACCTACCACCAGCCCTACACCTTACCTTACGCCGTTGCCTACTCCTGGCCCGTACGCTGGCACTGACCCGTGCGTCAGCACGTAGCCTGACCCTCCCATGTTTCCGTACCCTCACCTGTGCCCTAAGCCTTGCCGTTCCCTAACCCTAACCCTAGCCCTGAACGGAAACCCACCACCAGCCCAACACCTTACCCTAAGCCGTTGCCTACTCCTGGCCTGTACTCTGGCACTGACCCGTGCATCAGCACGTAGCCTTACCCTCCCGCGTTTCCGTACCCTGACCTGTGCCCTAAGCCTTGCCGTTCCCTACCCCTAACCCTTGCCCAGAACGCAAATCCACCACCAGCCCTACACTTTATCCTACGCCGTTGCCTACTCCTGACCCGTACGCTGGCACTGACCCGTGTGTCAGCACGTAGCCCGACCCTCCCACGTTTCCGTACCCTCACCTGTGCCCTAAGCCTTGCCGTTCCCTAACCCTAACCCTAGCCTGGAACGGAAATCAACCACAAGCCCTAAACCTTACCTTACGCCGTACCCTACTCCTGGCCCGTACGCTGGCACTGACCCGTGCGTCAGCACGTAGCCTGACCCTCCCACGTTTCCGTACCCTCACCTGTGCCCTAAGCCTTGCCGTTCCCTAACACTAACCCTAGCCCGGAACGGAAACCCACCACCAGCCCTATACCTTACCTTACGGCTTTCCCTATTCCTGGCCCGTAAGCTGGCACTGAACCGTGCGTCAGCACGTAGCCTGACCCTCCCACATTTCCGTGCCCTCACCTGTGCCCTAAGCCTTGCCGTGCCCTAACCCTAAACCTAGAACTGAAAAGAAACCCACCACCAGCCCTACACCTTAACTTACGCCGTACCCTACTCCTGACACGTACGCTGAAATGACACGTGCGTCAGCACATAGCCTGACCCTTCCACGTTTCCGTACCCTCACCTGTGCCCTAAGCCTTGCCGTTCCCTAACCTTAACCCTAGCCCGGAACGGAAACCCACCACCAGCCCAACACCTTACCCTACGCCGTTGCCTACTCCTGGCCTGTACGCTGGCACTGACCTGTGCATCAGCACATAGCCTTACCCTCCCGCGTTTCCGTACCCTGACCTGTGCCCTAAGCCTTGCCGTTCCCTAACCCTAATCCTAGCCCAGAACGCAAATCCACCACCAGCCCTACACTTTATCCTACGCCGTTGCCTACTCCTGGCCCTTACGCTGGCACTGACCCGTGCGTCAGCACGTAGCCCGACGCTCCCACGTTTCCGCACCCTCAGCTGTGCCCTAAGCCTTGCCGTACCCTAACCCTAACCCTAGCCTGGAACGGAAACCCACCACCATCCCTACACCTTACCTTACGCCGTACCCTATTCCTGGCCCTTACGCTGGCATTAAACCGTGCATCACCACGTAGCCTGACCCTCCCATGTTTCCGTACCCTCACCTGTGCCCTAAGCCTTGCCGTTTCCTAACCCTAAACCTAGCCCGGAATAGAAACCCACCACAAGCCCTACACCTTAACTTACGCCGTTCCCTATTCCTGGCCGGTACGCTGGCACTGAACCATGCGTCAGCACGTAGTCTGAACCTCCAACGTTTCCGTACACTCACCTGTGACCTAAGCCTTGCCGTTCCCTAACCCTAACCCTAGCCCAGAACGGAAACCCACCACCAGCCCTATACCTTAACTTACGCCGTTCCCTATTCCTGGCCCGTACGCTGGCACTGAACCGTGCGTCAGCACGTAGCCTGACCCTCCCACGTTTCCGTTCCCTCACCTGTGCCCTAAGCTTTGCCGTTCCCTAACCCTAACCCTAGCCCGGAACGCAAATCCACCACCAGCCCTACACTTTTTCCTACGCCATTGCCTACTCCTGGCCCGTACGCTGGCACTGACACGTGCGTCAGCACGTAGCCCGACCCTCCCACGTTTCCGTACCCTCACCTGTGCCCTAAGCCTTGCCGTTCCCTAACCCTAACCCTAGCCTGGAACGGAAACCAACCACCACCCCTACACCTTACCTTACGCCGTTGCCTACTCCTGGCCCGTACGCTGGCACTGACCCGTGCGTCAGCACGTAGCCCGAGCCTCCCTCGTTTCCGTGCCCTCACCTGTGCCCTAAGCCTTGCCGTTCCCTAACCCTAACGCTAGCCCGGAATAGAAACCCACCACCAGCCCTACACCTTACCTTACGCCGTACCCTACTCCTGTCCCGTACGCTGGCACTGACCCGTGTGTCAGCACATAGCCTGACCCTCCCACGTTTCCGTACCCTCACCTGTGCCCTAAGCCTTGCCATTCCCTAACCCTAACCCTAGCCCGGAATGGAAACCCACCACCAGCCCTACACTTTATCCAACACCGTTGCCTACTCCTGGCCCGTACGCTGGCACTAACCCGTGCGTCAGCACGTAGCCCGACCCTCCCACGTTTCCGTACCCTAACCTGTGCCCTAAGCCTTGACGTTCCCTAACCCTAACCCTAGCCTGGAATGGAAACCAACCACCAGCCCTACACCTTACCTTACACCGTTGCCCACTCCTGGCCCGTACGCTGGCACGGACCCGTGCGTCAGCACGTAGCCTGACCCTCCCACGTTTCCGTACCCTCTCCTGTGCCCTAAGCCTTGCCGTTCCCTTACCCTAACCCTAGCCCGGAACGGAAATCCACCACCAGCCCTACACCTTACCTTACGCCGTACCCTATTCCTGGCCCGTACGCCGGCACTGAAACGTGCGTCAGCACGTAGCCTGACCCTCCCACGTTTCCGTACCCTCACCTGTGCCCTAAGCCTTGCCGTTCCCTAACCCTAACCCTAGCCCGGAATAGAAACCCACCACCAGCCCTACACCTTACCTTACGCCGTTGCCTACTCCTGGCCCGTACGCTGGCACTGACCCGTGCGTCAGCACGTAGCCTGACCCTCCCACGTTTATGTACCCTCACCTGTGCCCTAAGCCTTGCCGTTCCCTAACCCTAACCCTAGCCCGGAATGGAAACCCACCACCAGCCCTACACTTTATCCTACGCCGTTGCCTACTCCTGGCCCGTACGCTGGCACTGACCCGTCCGTCAGCACGTAGCCCGACCCTCCCACGTTTCCATACCCTTACCTGTGCCCTAAGCCTTGCCGTTCCCTAACCCTAACCCTAGCCTGGAACGGAAACCCACCACCAGCCCTACACCTTACCTTACGCCGTTGCCTACTCCTATCCCGTACGCTGGCACGGACCCGTGCATCAGCACGTAGCCTGACCCTCCCACGTTTACGTACCCTCACCTGTGCCCTAAGCCTTGCCGTTCCCTAACCCTAACCCTAGCCTGGAACGGAAATCAACCACAAGCCCAACACCTTACATTACGCCGTACCCTACTCCTGGCCCGTACGCTGGCACTGACCCGTACGTCAGCACGTAGCCTGACCCTCCCACGTTTCCGTACCCTCACCTGTGCCCTAAGCCTTGCCATTCCCTAACCCTAACCCTAGCCCGTAACGGAAACCCACCACCAGCCCTACACCTTACCTTACGCCGTTCCCTATTCCTGGCCCGTACGCTGGCACGGAACCGTGCGTCAGCACGTAGCCTGACCCTCCCACGTTTCTGTACCCTCACCTGTGCCCTAAGCCTTGCCGTTCCCTAACCGTAACCCTAGCCCGGAATAGAAAACCACCACCAGCCCCACACCTTACCTTACGCCGTACCCTATGCCTGACCCGTACGCTGGCACTGACCCGTGCGTCAGCACATAGCCTGACCCTCCCACGTTTCCGTGCCCTCACCTGTGCCCTAAACCTTGCCGTTCCCTAACCCTAAGCCTACACCGGAACACAAATCCACCATCAGCCCTACACTTTATCCTACGCCGTTGCCTACTCCTGGCCCGTACGCTGGCACTGACCCGTGCGTCAGCACGTAGCCCGACCATCCCACGTTTCCGTACCCTCACCTGTGCCCTAAGCCTTGCCGTTCCCTAACCCTAACCCTAGCCCGGAACGGAAACCTACCACCAGCCCTACACCTTACCTTACGCCGTTGCCTACTCCTGGCCCGTACGCTGGCACTGACCCGTGCGTCAGCACGTAGCCTGACCCTCCCACGTTTCCGTACCCTCACCTGTGCCCTAAGCCTTGCCGTTCCCTAACCCTAACCCTAGCCCTGAACGGAAACCCACCACCAGCCCAACACCTTACCCTAAGCCGTTGCCTACTCCTGGCCTGTACTCTGGCACTGACCCGTGCATCAGCACGTAGCCTTACCCTCCCGCGTTTCCGTACCCTGACCTGTGCCCTAAGCCTTGCCGTTCCCTACCCCTAACCCTTGCCCAGAACGCAAATCCACCACCAGCCCTACACTTTATCCTACGCCGTTGCCTACTCCTGACCCGTACGCTGGCACTGACCCGTGTGTCAGCACGTAGCCCGACCCTCCCACGTTTCCGTACCCTCACCTGTGCCCTAAGCCTTGCCGTTCCCTAACCCTAACCCTAGCCTGGAACGGAAATCAACCACAAGCCCTAAACCTTACCTTACGCCGTACCCTACTCCTGGCCCGTACGCTGGCACTGACCCGTGCGTCAGCACGTAGCCTGACCCTCCCACGTTTCCGTACCCTCACCTGTGCCCTAAGCCTTGCCGTTCCCTAACCCTAACCCTAGCCGGGAACGCAAATCCACCACCTGCCCTACACTTTATCCTACGCCGTTGCCTATTCCTGGCCCGTACGCTGGCACTGACCCGTGCGTCAGCACGTAGCCCGACCCTCCCACGTTTCCGTACCCTCACATGTGCCCTAAGCCTTGCCGTTCCCTAACCCTAACCCTAGCCTGGAACGGAAACCAACCACCAGCCCTACACCTTACCTTACGCCGTTGCCTACTCTTGGCCCATACGCTGGCACTGACACGTGCGTCAGCAGGTAGCCTGACCCTCCCACGTTTCCGTACCCTCACCTGTGCCCTAAGACTTGCCGTTCCCTAACCCTAACCCTAGCCCGGAACGGAAACCCACCACCAGCCCTACACCTTACCCTACGCCGTTGCCTACTCGTGGCCTGTACTCTGGCACAGACCCGTGCATCAGCACGTAGCCTTACCCTCCCGCGTTTCCGTACCCTGACCTGTGCCCTAAGCCTTGCCGTTCCCTAACCATAACCCTAGCCCAGAACGCAAATCCACCACCAGCCCTAAACTTTATCCTACGCCGTTGCCTACTCCTGGCCCGTACGCTGGCACTGACCCGTGCGTCAGCACATAGCCCGAGCCTCCCACGTTTCCGTGCCCTCACCTGTGCCCTAAACCTTGCCGTTCCCTAACCCTAACCCTAGCCTGGAACGGAAATCAACCACAAGCCCTACACCTTACCTTACGCCGTACCCTACTCCTGGCCCGTACGCTGGCACTGACCCGTGCGTCAGCACGTAGCCTGACCCTCCCACGTTTCCGTACCCTCACCTGTGCCCTAAGCCTTGCCGTTCCCTAACCCTAACCCTAGCCCGGAACGAAAACCCACCACCAGCCCTACACCTTACCTTACGCCGTACCCTACTCCTGACCCGTATGCTGGCACTGACCCGTGCGTCAGCACGTAGCCTGACACTCCCACGTTTCCGTACCCTCACCTGTGCCCTAAGCCTTGCCGTTCCCTAACCCTAACCCTAGCCCGGAACGCAAATCCACCACCAGCCCTACACTTTATGCTACGCCGTTGCCTACTCCTGGCCCGTACGCTGGCACTGACCCGTGCGTCAGCACGTAGCTTGACCCTCCCACGTTTCCGTACCCTCACCTGTGCCCTAAGCCTTGCCGTTCCCTAACCCTAACCCTAGCCCAGAACGCAAATCCACCACCAGCCCTACACCTTACCTTGCGCCGTACCCTATTCCTGGCCCGTACGCTGGCACTGACCCGTGCGTCAGCACGTAGCCTGGCCCTCGCAATTTTCTGTACCCTCACCTGTGCCCTAAGCCTAGCCGTTCCCTAACTCTAACCCTAGCTCGGAACGCAAACCCACCACCAGCCCTACACCTTACCTTAGGCCGTACCCTACTCCTGACCCGTACGCTGGCACTGACCCGTGCGTCAGCACGTAGCCTGACCCTCCCACGTTTCCGAACCCTCACCTGTGCCCTAAGCCTTGCCGTTCCCTAACCCTAACCCTAGCCCTGAACCCAAACCCACCACCAGCCCTAAACCTTACCCTACGCCGTAGCCTATTCCTGACCCGTACGCTGGCACTGGCCCGTGCGTCACCACGTAGCCTGACCCTCCCACGTTTCCGTACCCACCCCTGTGCCCTAAGCCTTGCCGTTCCCTAACCCTAAACCTAGCCTGGAACGGAAAACAACCACCAGCCCTACACCTTACCTTACGCCGTTGCCTACTCCTGGCCCGTACGCTGGCACTGACCCGTGCATCAGCACGTAGCCTTACCCTCCCGCGTTTCCGTACCCTGACCTGTGCCCTAAGCCTTGCCGTTCCCTAACCCTAACCCTAGCCCTGAACGCAAATCCACCACCAGCCCTACACCTTGCCCTACGCCGTTGCCTACTCCTGGCCTGTACGCTGGCAGTGACCAGTGCATCAGCACGTAGCCTTACCCTCCCGCGTTTCCGTACCCTGACCTGTGCCCTAAGTCTTGCCGTTCCCTAACCCTAACCCTAGCCCGAATCACAAGTCCACCACAAGCCCTACACTTTATCCTACGCTGTTGCCTACTCCTGGCCCGTACACTGGCACTGTCCCGTGCATCAGCACGTATCCCGACCCTCCCACGTTTCCGTACCCTCACCTATGCCCTAAGCCTTGCCGTTCCCTAACCCTAACCCTAGCCCGGAACGGTAACCCACCACCAGCCTGACACCTTACCTTACGCCGTACCCTATTCCTGGCCCGTACGCTGGCACTGACCCGTGCGTCAGCACGTAGCCTGGCCCTCGCACGTTTCCGTACCCTCACCTGTGCCCTAAGCCTTGCCGTTCCCTAACCCTAACCCTAGTCTGGAACGCAAACCCATCACCAGCCCTATACCTTACTTTACGCCGTACCCTACTCCTGACCCGTATGCTGGCACTGACCCATGCCTCATCACGTAGCCTGACCCTCACACGTTTTCGTACCCTCACCTATGCCCTAAGCCTTTCCGTTCCCTAACCCTAACCCTAGAAAGGAACGGAAACCCACCACCAGCCCTACACCTTACATTACGCCGTACCTTACTCCTGGCCCGTACGCTGGCACTGACCCATGCGTCAGCACTTAGCCTGGCCCTCCCACGTTTCCGTACGCTCACCTGTGCCTTAAGCCTTGCCGTTCCCTAACCCTAACCCTAGCCCAGTACGGAAACCTCCCACCAGCCCTATATCTTACCCTACGCCGTTGCCTACTCCTGGCCCGTACGCTGGCACTGACCCATGCGTCAGCTCGTAGCCTTACCCTCCCACGTTTCCGTACCCTCACCTGCGCCCTAAGCCTTGCCATTCCCTGACCCTAGCCCTAGCCCGGAACGCAAATCCACCACCAGCCCTACAAATTATCCTACACCGTTGCCTACTCCTGGTCCGTACGCTGGCACGGACCCGTGCGTCAGCACATAGCCTGACCCTCCCACGTTTCCGTACCCTCACCTGTGCCCTAAGCCTTGCCGTTCCCTAACCCTAACCCTAGCCCGGAACGGAAACCCACCACAAGCCCTACACCTTACCTTACGCCGTACCCTACTCCTGGCCCGTACGCTGGCACTGAACCATGCGTCAGCAGGTAGCCTGGCCCTCCCACATTTCCGTACCCTCACCTGTGCTCTAACCCTTGCCGTTCCCTAACCCTAACCCTAGCCCGGAACGCAAACCCACCACCAGCCGTACACCTTACCTTACGCCGTACCCTACTCCTGGCCCGTACGCTGGTACTGACCCGTGCGTCAGCACGTAGCCTGACCGTCCCACCTTTCCGTACCCTCACCTGTGCCCTAAGCCTTGCCGTTCCCTAAACCTAACCCTAGCCCAGAACGCAAACCCACCACCAGCCCTCCACCTTACACTACGCCGTTGCCTACTCCTGGCCTTTACGCTGGTACTGACCCGTGCGTCAGCACGTAGCCTTACCCTCCCGCGTTTCCGTACCCTCACCTGTGCCCTAAGCCTTGCCGTTCCCAATCCCTAACCCTAGCCCGGAACGCAAATCCACCACCAGCCCTAAAGCATACCCTACGCCGTTGCCTATTCCTGGCCCGTACGCTGGCACTGACCCGTGCGTCAGCACGTAGCCTGACCCTCCCACGTTTCTGTACCCTCACCTGTGCCCTAAGCCTTGCCGTTCCCTAACCCTAACCCTAGCCCGGAACGCAAACCCACCACAAGTCCTACACCTTACCCTACGCCGTAGCCTACTCCTGGACCGTACGCTGGCACTGACCCGTGCGTCAGCACGTAACCTGACCCTTGCACGTTTCCGTACCCTCACCTGTGCCTTAAGCGTTTCCGTTCCCTAACCCTAACCCTAGCCCGGAACGCCAACCCACCACCAGCCCTACACCTTACCTTACGCCGTACCCTACTCCTGGCCCGTACGCTGGCACTGACCCGTGCGTCAGCACGTAGCCTGACCCTCCCACGTTTCCGTACCCTCACCTGTGCCCTAAGCCTTGCCGTTCCCTAACCCTAACCCTAGCCCGGAACGCAAACCCACCACCAGCCGTACACCTTACCTTACGCCGTACCCTACTCCTGGCCCGTACGCTGGCACTGACCCGTGCGTCAGCACGTAGCCTGACCCTCCCACGTTTCAGTACCCTCACCTGTGCCCTAAGCCTTGCCCTTCCCTAACCCTAACCCTAGCCCTGAACCCAAACCTTAGTTTGGCCTTAGGGCTACGGGTCGGGCTAGGGCTGGGGCCTTAATTAGTGTCACTGTCACGGCCTTAGTTAGGTTTAGCATCAGAGCTTTCATTAGGTATAATGACAGGGCCTGAGTTAAGGACAGTGTCAGGGCAAGGCCTAGGAGGAGCATAAGGGCCTCTGTAGGATCAGTATCAAGGGATGCGGTTCGGCTTGGGGCTGGGGCTAGGACTGGGGCTGGGGCTGGGGCTGGGGCTGGGGCTGCGGCTAGGGCTGCGGCTAGGGCTGGGGATGGGGCTGGGGCTGGGGCTGGGGCTTGGGCTAGGGTCTTAGTTAGGAATAGGGTCAAGGCCTTACTTAAGGACTGTGTCAGGGCAAGGCCTAAGAGGAGCATAAGGGACTCTGTAGGATCAGCATCAGGGGCTGGGTTTGGGCCTGGGGCTGGGGCTGGGGCTGGGGCTAGGGATAGCTCTGTGGCTGTGGCTGGGGCTGGAGCTGGGGCTGGAGCTAGGGCTGGAGCTGGGCCTGAGTCTAAGGCTACGGCTAGGTCTAGGGCTAGTGCTGGGGCTGGGGCTGGGGATGGGACTGGGGCTAGGGCTAGGGCTACGGCTGGGGGTAGGGCTGGGGCTAGGTTTTTGGCTAGGCCCTTAGTTAGGAATAGGGTCAAGGCCTTACTTAAGGACAGTGTCAGGGCAAGGCCTAGGAGGAGCATAAAGGCCTCTATAGGATCAGCATCAGGGGCTGGGGCTGCGGCTGGGGCTGGACCTGGGGCCTTAGTTATAAATAGTGTCAAGGCCTTAGTTACCACATTGTCAGGGGAAGGCCTACGAGGATCGAAAGGGCCTCCATAGGATCAGCATCAGGGGCTAGGGCTGTAGCTAGGGCTGGGACTGCGGCTGCAGCTGGGGCTAGGGCTGCGGCTGGGGCTTGTGCTAGGGCTGGAGCTGGGGCTAAGGGTCAGGCTAGGGCTGGGGCCTTAGTTAGTGTCACTGTCAGGGCCTTAGTTAGGTTTAGCATCAGAGCTTTTGTTAGGTATAATGACAGGGCCTGAGTTAGTAGTAGTGTCAAGGCCTGAGTTAAGGACAGTGTCAGGGCAAGGCCTAGGAGGAGCATAAGGGCCTCTGTAGGATCAGCATTTGGGGATGGGGTTCCGCCTGGGGCTGGGGCTAGTACTGGGGCTGTGGCTGGGGCTAGGGCTAGGGCTGGGGCTGGGGCTTGGGCTAGGGTCTTAGTTAGGAATAGGGTCAAGGCCTTACTTAAGGACTGTGTCAGGGCAAGGCCTAAGAGGAGCATAAAGGCCTCTATACGATCAGCATCAGGGGCTGGGGCTGCGGCTGGGGCTGGACCTGGGGCCTTAGTGGGAAATAGTGTCAAGGCTTTAGTTACCACATTGTCAGGGGAAGGCCTAGGAGGATCATAAAGGCCTCTATAGGATCAGCATCAGGGGCTAGGGCTGGGGCTGGGGCTAGTGCTGGGGTTGGGGTTAGGGCTGGAGCTGGGGCTAGGGGTCGGGCTAGGGCTGGGGCCTTAGTTAGTGTCACTGTCAGGGCCTTAGTTAGGTTTAGCATCAGAGTTTTCGTTAGGTATAATGACAGGGCCTGAGTTAGTAGTAGTGTCAAGGCCTGAGTTAAGGACAGTGTCAGGACACGGCCTAGGAAGAGCATAAGGGCCTCTGTAGGATCAGCATCAGGGGATGGGTTTCGGCCTGGGGCTGGGGCTAGGACTGGGGTTGTGGCTGGGGCTAGGGCTAGGGCTGGGCCTTGGGCTGGGGCTGGGGCTTGGGCTGGGGCTGTGGCTAGGGTTAGGGCTATACCCTTAGTTAGGAATAGTGTGAAGACCTTATTTAGGGTCACAGTCAGGGCCTTATTTAGGGTTAGCGTCAGAGCCTACGTTAGGTATAATGTCAGGGCATGAGTTAGAAGTAGTGTCAGGGCCTTAGTGAGGGACAGTATCGGGGCCTCGGTTTGGATGAGCGTCAGAGCTTTTTTTATGTATAATGGCAGAGCCAGAGTTAGGAGGACATCCAGTCCCTTAGACAGGGACACTGTCAGGGCCTTAGTTAGGGACAGTATCACAGCCTGAGTTATTAGTAGTGTCAAGGCCTGAGTTATGGACAGTGTCAGGGCAAGGCCTAGGAGGAGCATAAGGGACTCTGTAGGATCAGCATCAGGGGCTGGGTTTGGGCCTGGGGCTGGGGCTGGGGCTGGGGCTAGGGATAGCTCTGTGGCTGCGGCTGGGGCTGGAGCTGGGGCTGGAGCTAGGGCTGGAGCTGGGCCTGAGTCTAAGGCTACGGCTAGGTCTAGGGCTAGTGCTGGGGCTGGGGCTGGGGATGGGACTGGGGCTAGGGCTAGGGCTATGGCTGGGGGTAGGGCTGGGGCTAGGTTTTTGGCTAGGCCCTTAGTTAGGAATAAGGTCAAGGCCTTACTTAAGGACAGTGTCAGGGCAAGGCCTAGGAGGAGCATAAAGGCCTCTATAGGATCAGCATCAGGGGCTGGGGCTGCGGCTGGGGCTGGACCTGGGGCCTTAGTTATAAATAGTGTCAAGGCCTTAGTTACCACATTGTCAGGGGAAGGCCTACGAGGATCGAAAGGGCCTCCATAGGATCAGCATCAGGGGCTAGGGCTGTAGCTAGGGCTGGGACTGCGGCTGCAGCTGGGGCTAGGGCTGCGGTTGCGGCTTGTGCTAGGGCTGGAGCTGGGGCTAAGGGTCAGGCTAGGGCTGGAGCCTTAGTTAGTGTCACTGTCAGGGCCTTAGTTAGGTTTAGCATCAGAGCTTTTGTTAGGTATAATGACAGGGCCTGAGTTAGTAGTAGTGTCAAGGCCTGAGTTAAGGACAGTGTCAGGGCAAGGCCTAGGAGGAGCATAAGGGCCTCTGTAGGATCAGCATTTGGGGATGGGGTTCCGCCTGGGGCTGGGGCTAGGACTGGGGCTGTGGCTGGGGCTAGGGCTAGGGCTGGGGCTGGGGCTGGGGCTGGCGCTGGGGCTTGAGCTGGGGCTGCGGCTAGGGCTAGGGGTACGCCCTTAGTTAGGAATAGTGTGAAGGCCTTAGTTAGGGTCACAGTCAGTGCCTTACTTAGGGTTAGCGTCAGAGCCTACGTTAGGTATAATGTTAGGGCATGACTTAGAAGTAGTGTCAGGGCCTTAGTGAGGGACAGTATATGGGCCTCGGTTAGGACGAGCGTCAGAGCTTTTTTTATGTATAATGGCAGGGCCAGAGTTAGGAGGACATCCAGTCCCTTAGACAGGGACACTGTCAGGGCCTTAGTTAGGGACAGTATCACAGCCTGAGTTATTAGTAGTGTCAAGGCCTGAGTTAAGGACAGTGTCAGGGCAAGGCCTAGGAGGAGCATAAGGGCCTCTGAAGGAACAGCATCAGGGGCTGGGTTTGGGCCTGGGGCTGTGGCTGGGGCTAGGGCTAGGGCTAGGTCTCTGGCTGGGGCTGGGGCTTGGCCTTGAGCTGGGGCTGAGGCTAAGCCTAGGGCTGAGTCTGGGGCTAGTGCTGGGGCTAGTGCTGTGGCTGGGGCTGGGGCTGGAGCTGGGGCTGGGACTGGGTCTAGGGCTAGGGCTGGGGCTAGGGCTGGGGCTGGGGCTGGGTCTGAGGCTAGGTTTAGGGCTAGGCCCTTAGTTAGGAATAGGGTCAAGGCCTTACTTAAGGACAGTGTCTGGGCAAGGCCTAGGAGGAGCATAAAGGCCTCTATAGGATCAGCATCAGGGGCTGGGGCTGCGGCTGGGGCTGGACTTGGGGCCTTAGAAATAGTGTCAAGGCCTTAGTTACCACATTGTCAGGGGAAGGCCTAGGAGGATCGCAAGGGCCTCTATAGGATCAGCATAAAGGGCTAGGTCTAGATCTGGGGCTGGGGATGGGGCTGGGGCTGGGGATAGGGCTTGGACTGAGGCTAAGGCTAGGGCTGGGTCTGGGGCTAGTGCTGGGGCTGGGGCTGGGGCTGGGGCTCGGACTGGGGCTGGGGCTGGGGCTGGGCCTGGGGCTAGATTTAGGGCTAGGCCCTTAGTTAGGAATACGGTCAAGGCCTTACTTAAGGACAGTGTCAGGGCAAGGTCTAGGAGGAGCATAAAGGCCTCTATAGGATCCGCATCAGGGGCTGGATCTGCGGCTGGGGCTGGACTTGGGGCCTTAGTTAGAAATAGTGTCAAGGCCTTAGTTACCACATTGTCAGGGGAAGGCCTACGAGGATCGTAAGGGCCTCCATAGGATCAGCATCAGGGGCTAGGGCTGTAGCTAGGGCTGGGACTGCGGCTGCGGCTGGGCCTAGGGCTTGGGCTGGGGCTTGGGCTATGGCTGGAGCTGTGGCTAGGGGTCGGGCTAGGGCTGGGGCCTTAGTTAGGAATAGTGTCAAGGCCTTAGTTAGTGCTCACTGTCAGGGCCTTAGTTAGGGTTAGCATCAGAGCTTTCGTTAGGTATAATGACAGGGCCTGAGTTAGTAGTAGTGTCAAGGCTTGAGTTAAGGACAGTTTCAGGGCAAGACCTAGGAGGAGCATAAGGGCCTCTGTAGGATCAGCATCAGGGGATTGGGTTGGGCCTGGGGCTGGGGCTAAGACTGGGGCTAGGGCTAGGGCTGGGGCTAGGTCTGAGGCTGGGGTTGCGGCTAGGTTTAGGGCTAGGCCATTAGTTAGGTATAGGGTCAGGGACTTACTTAAGGACAGTGTCAGGGCAAGGCCTAGGAGGAGCACAAAGGCCTCTATAGGATCAGCATCAGGGGATGGGGATGCGGCTGGGGCTGGACCTGGGGCCTTAGTTAGAAATAGTGTCAAGGCCTTAGTTACAACATTGTCAGGGGAAGGCCTAGGAGGATCGCAAGGGCCTCTATAGGATCAGCATCAGGGACTAAGGCTGGGGCTAGGGCTGGGGTTGGGTCTAGGGCTGGAGCTGGGGCTAGGGGTCGGGCTAGGGCTGGGGCTGGGGCTGGGGCTGGGGCTCGGGCTGGGGCTGGGGCTGGGGCTAGGGATGGGGCTGGGGCTGGGGCTGGGGCTCGGGCTGGGGCTGGGGCTGGGGCTAGGGATGGGGCTGGGGCTAGGCATCTGGCTGGGGATAGTGCTGTAGCTGGTGCTGGGGATGGGGCTGGGGCTCGGTCTGGGCCTGGGACTGGGACTGGGGCTAGGGCTAGGGCTGCAGTTAGGGCTGGGGCTGGGGCTGGGGTTAGGTTTAGGGCTAGGGCCTTAGTTAGGAATAGGATCAAGGCCTTACTTAAGGACTGTGTCAGGGCAAGGTCTAAGAGGAGCATAAGGGCCTCAGTAGGATCAGGATCAGGGGATGGGGTTCGGCCTAGGGCTGGGGCTAGGAATGGGGCTGTGGCTGGGGCTAGGGCAAGGGCTGGGCCTGGGGCTGGGACTGGGGCTGGGGCTTGGGCTGGGGCTGGAGCTGGGGCTGAGGCTAAGGCTAGGTCTGGCTCTGAGGCTAGTGCTGGGGCTGCGGCTGGGGCTGGGGCTGGGACTGGGGCTAGAGCAAGGTCTGTGGCTGGGGCTGGGGATGGGGCTGGAGCTGGGGCTGGGGCTGGAGCTGGGGCTGGGACTGCGGCTGCGGCTAGGGCTGGGGCTGGGGCTGGGGTTGGGGCTGGGGATGGGGCGGGGGTTGTGGCTAGGGCTGCGACTGCGGCTGCGGCTAGGGCTGGGGCTGAGGCTGGGGCTTGGGCTCAGGCTGGGGCTGGGGCGGGGGTTGGGGCTA
This sequence comes from Mesoplodon bidens, assembly GCF_964165515.1. NCBI lineage: Eukaryota > Metazoa > Chordata > Mammalia > Artiodactyla > Ziphiidae > Mesoplodon > Mesoplodon bidens. The sequence goes on from NW_027671829.1 coordinate 111,760, forward strand.
GGGCTCTGACTGCGGCTATGGCTAGGGCTAAGTCTGTGGCTGGGGCTGGGGCTGGGGCTGGGGCTGGGGCTAGGGCTGGGGCTGGGACTAGGGCTGGGCATGGGGCTAGTGCTGGGGCTCTGGCTGGGGCTGGGACTAGGGCTAGGGCTAGAGCTGTGGCTAGGGCTGGGGCTGGGGCTAGGTTTAGGGTTAGGCCCTTAGTTAGGAATAGGGTCAAGGCCTTACTTAAGGACAGTGTCAGGGCAAAGCCTAGGAGGAGCACAAAGGCCTCTATACGATCAGCATCAGAGGATGGGGCTGCGGCTGGGGCTGGACTTGGGCTTTACTTAGAAATAGTGTCAAGGCCTTAGTTACCACATTGTCAGGGGAAAGCCTAGGAGGATCGCAAGGGCCTCTATAGGATCAGCATAAGGGGCTAGGGCTGGGGCTGGGGCAGGAGCTGGGGATGAGGATATGGATAGGGCTGGGTCTGGGGCTAGTGTTGGGGCGGGGGCTGGGGCTGGTGCTGGGACTGGGGCTAGGGCTGGGGCTGGGGCTGGGGCTGGATCTGTGGCTGGGGCTGGGGCTGGAGCTTTGGCTGGGGCTGGGGCTGGGGCTGAGGCTAAGGCTAGGGCTGGGTCTGGGGCTAGTGCTGGGGCTGGGGCTAGGGCTGGGGCTGGGGCTGGGACTGGGGCTGGGGCTAGGGCTGGGACTGCGGCTGCGGCTAGGGCTGGGGCTGGGGCTTCGGCTCGGGCTGGGGCTGGGGCTGGGGCTAGGGCAGGGGCTGGGGCTTTGGCTGGGGCTGGAGCTGGGGCTGAGGCTAAGGCTAGGGCTGGGTCTGGGGCTAGTGCTGGGGATGGGGCTGGAGCTGGGGCTGGGACTGGGGCTAGGGCTGGGGCTGGGACTGGGGCTGGGGCTATGGCTGGGGCTAGGGCAGGGGCTGGGTCTAGGGCTGGGGCTGGGGCTGGGGCTACTGCTGGGGCTGTGGCTGGGACTGGGGCTAGTGCTGGGGCTGGGGATGGGGCTGAAGCTGGGGCTGAGTTTAAGGCTAGGGCTGGGTCTGGTGCTACTGCTGGGGGGGCGGGGGCTGGGGCTGGGACTAGGGCTGGGGCTAGGGCTAGGGCTGGGGCTGGGGCTGGGGCTACACCTGTGGCTGGGGCTGGGGCTGGGGCTACACCTGTGGCTGGGGCTGCGGCTGGGGCTTTGGCTGGGGCTGGAGCTGGGGCTGAGGCTAAGTCTAGGGCTGGGGCTGGGGCTGGGGCTGGGACTGAGGCTAGGGATAGGGCTGAGGCTGCGGCTGGCACTGGGGCTGGGGCTGGGGCTAGGGCTGGGACTGCGGCTGCGGCTAGGGCTGGGGCTGGGGCTTGGGCTCGGGCTGGGGCGAGGGCAGTGGCTAGGGCTGGGCCTGGGGCTACTGCTGGGGCTGGGGCTGGGACTGGGGCTGGGGCTGCGGCTGGGGCTGGATTGGGGCCTTAGTTAGAAATAGTGCAAAGGCCTTAGTTACCACATTGTCAGGGGAAGGTCTAGAAGGATCGCAAGGGCCTCTATAGGATCAGCATAAGGGGCTAGGGCTGGGGCTGGGGCTGGCGCGGGGGTTGGGGCTAGGGCTGGGACTGCGGCTATGGCTAGGGCTAGGTCTGTGGCTGGGGCTGGGGCTGGGGCTGGGGCTGGGTCTGGGGCTGGAGCTGGAGCTGGGGCTGGGGCTGGAGCTGGGGCTGAGGCTAAGGCTAGGGCTGGGTCTGGGGCTAGTGCTGGGGTTGGGGCTGGGGCTGGGGCGGGGGTTGGGGCTAGGGCTGGGACTGCGGCTGCGGCTAGGGCTAGGGCTGAGGCTAGTGCTGGGGCTGGGGCTAGTGCTGGGGCTGGGGCTGGGGCTGGGACTAGGGCTAGGGATAGGGCTGCGGATAGGGCTGGGGCTGGGGCTGGGGCTGGGGCTAGGTTTAGGGTTAGGCCCTTAGTTAGGAATAGGGTCAAGGCCTTACTTAAGGACAGTGTCAGGGAAAGGCCTAGGAGGAGCACAAAGGCCTCTATAAGATCAGCATCAGAGGATGGGGCTGCGGCTGGGGCTGGACTTGGGGCTTTAGTTAGAAATAGTGTCAAGGCCTTAGTTACCACATTGTCAGGGGAAAGCCTAGGAGCATCGCAAGGGCCTCTATAGGATCAGCATCAGGGGCTAGGGCTGGGGCTGGGGCTGGGGCTGGGGCAGGAGCTGGGGCTGAGGATATGGCTAGGGCTGGGTCTGGGGCTAGTGTTGGGGCGGGGGCTGGGCCTGGTGCTGGGACAGGGGCTAGGGCTAGGCCTGGGGCTGGGGCTGGATCTGGGGCTGGGGCTGGGGCTGGGGCTGGGGCTGGAGCTTGGGCTGGGGCTGAGGCTAAGGCTAGGGCTGGGTCTGGGGCGAGTGCTGGGGCTGGGGCTAGGGCTAGGCCTGGGGCTGGGCCTAGGGCTAGGGCTGGGGCTGGGACTGGGGATGGGGCTGGGGCTGGGGCTTGGGCTCGGGCTGGGGCTGGGGCTAGGGCAGGGGCTAGGGCTGGGGCTGGGGCTACTGCTGGGGCTGGGGCTGGGGCTAGGGCTGGGGCTGGGGCTGGGGCTGGAGCTGGGGCTGGGGCTGGGGCTGGAGCTTGGGCTGGGGCTGAGGCTAAGGATAGGGCTGGGTCTGGGGCTAGTGCTGGGGCTTGGGCTGGGGCTGGGACTGGGGCTAGGGCTGTGGCTGGGGCTGGGGCTAGGGCTAGGGCTAGGGCTGGACCTGTGGCTGGGGATGGGGCTGGGGCTTGGGGTGGGGCGGGGGCTGGGGCTACTGCTGGGGCTGTGGCTGGGACTGGGGCTAGTGCTGGGGCTGGGGATGGGGCTGAAGCTGGGGCTGAGTTTAAGGCTAGGGCTGGGTCTGGGGCTACTGCTGGGGGGGGCGGGGGCTGGGGATGGGACTAGTGCTGGGGCTAGGGCTAGGGCTGGGGCTGGGGCTGGGGCTACACCTGTGGCTGGGGCTGGGGCTGGGGCTACACCTGTGGCTGGGGCTGCGGCTGGGGCTTTGGCTGGGGCTGGAGCTGGGGCTGAGGCTAAGTCTAGGGCTGGGTCTGGGGCTAGTGCTGGGGCTGGGGCTGGGGCTGGGACTGGGGCTAGGGATAGGGCTGAGGCTGCGGCTGGCACTGGGGCTGGGGCTGGGGCTAGGGCTGGGACTGCGGCTGCGGCTAGGGCTGGGGCTGGGGCTTGGGCTCGGGCTGGGGCGAGGGCAGTGGCTAGGGCTGGGCCTGGGGCTACTGCTGGGGCTGGGGCTGGGACTGGGGCTGGGGCTGCGGCTGGGGCTGGATTGGGGCCTTAGTTAGAAATAGTGTCAAGGCCTTAGTTACCACATTGTCAGGGGAAAGACTAGGAGCATCGCAAGGGCCTCTATAGGATCAGCATCAGGGGCTAGGGCTGGGGCTGGGGCTGGGGCTGGGGCAGGAGCTGGGGCTGAGGATATGGCTAGGGCTGGGTCTGGGGCTAGTGTTGGGGCGGGGGCTGGGCCTGGTGCTGGGACAGGGGCTAGGGCTAGGCCTGGGGCTGGGGCTGGATCTGGGGCTGGGGATGGGGCTGGGGCTGGGGCTGAGGCTAAGGCTAGGGCTGGGTCTGGGGCGAGTGCTGGGGCTGGGGCTGGGGCTAGGGCTAGGGCTGGGGCTGGGGCTAGGGCTAGGGCTGGGACTGGGACTGGGGCTGGGGCTAGGGATGGGACTGCGGCTGCGGCTGGGGCTGTGGCTAGGGCTGGGGATAGGGCTAGGGCTGGGGCTGGGGCTGGACCTGTGGCTGGGACTGGGGCTGGTGCTTTGGCTGGGGCTGGAGCTGGGGCTGAGGCTAAGGCTAGGGCTGGGTCTGGGGCTAGTGCTGGGGCTTGGGCTGGGGCTGGGACTGGGGCTAGGGCTGTGGCTGGGGCTGGGGCTAGGGCTAGGGCTAGGGCTGGACCTGTGGCTGGGGATGGGGCTGGGGCTTGGGGTGGGGCGGGGGCTGGGCCTGGGGCTAGGCCTGGGACTGGGCCTAGGGCTGGGGCTGGGGCTGGGGCTGGGGCTGGGGCTGGATCTGTGGATGGGGCTGGGGCTGGGGCTAGTGCTGGGGCGGGGGCTGTGGCTGGGGATGGGACTGGGGCTAGCTCTGGGGCTAGGGCTAGGGCTAGGGCTGGGGCTGGGGCTGGACCTGTGGCTGGTGCTGGGGCTGGAGCTTGGGCTGGGGCTGAGGCTAAAGCTAGGGCTGGGTCTGGGGCGAGTGCTGGGGCTGGGACTAGGGCTAGGGCTGGGGCTGGGGCTAGGGCTAGGGCTGGGGCTGGGACTGGGGCTGGGGCTAGGGCTGGGACTGCGGCTGCGGCTGGGGCTGGGGCTAGGGCTGGGGATAGGGCTAGGGCTGGGGCTGGGGCTGGACCTGTGCCTGGGGCTGGGGCTGGGGCTTTGGCTGGGGCTGGAGCTGGGGCTGAGGCTAAGGCTAGGGCTGGGTCTGGGGCTAGTGCTGGGGCTGCGGCTGGGGCTGGGACTGGGGCTAGGGCTGGGGCTGCGGCTAGGGCAGGGGCTAGGGCTGGGGCTGGGCTACTGCTGGGGCTGGAGCTGGGGCTGAGGCTAAGGCTAGGGCTGGGTCTGGGGCTAGTGCTGGGGCGGGGGAGGGGGCTGGGCCTGGGACTGCGGCTGCGGCTAGGGCTAGGGCTTGGGCTAGTGCTGGGGCTGGGGCTGGGGCTGGGGTTGGGACTAGGGCTAGGGCTAGGGCTGCGGCTAGGGCTGGGGCTGGGGCTGGGGCTGGGGCTAGGTTTAGGGTTAGGCCTTTAGTTAGGAATAGGGTCAAGGCCTTACTTAAGGACAGTGTCAGGGCAAGGCCTAGGAGGAGCACAAAGGCCTCTATAAGATCAGCATCAGAGGATGGGGCTGCGGCTGGGGCTGGACTTGGGGCTTTAGTTAGAAATAGTGTCAAGGCCTTAGTTACCACATTGTCAGGGGAAAGCCTAGGAGGATCGCAAGGGCCTCTATAGGATCAGCATCAGGGGCTAGGGCTGGGGCTGGGGCTGGGGCTGGGGCAGGAGCTGGGGCTGAGGATATGGCTAGGGCTGGGTCTGGGGCTAGTGTTGGGGTGGGGGCTGGGCCTGGTGCTGGGACTGGGGCTAGGGCTAGGCCTGGGTCTGGGGCTGGATCTGGGGCTGGGGCTGGGGCTGGAGCTTGGGCTGGGGCTGAGGCTAAGGCTAGGGCTGGGTCTGGGGCGAGTGCTGGGCCTGGGGCTAGGTCTAGGGCTGGGGCTGGGCCTAGGGCTAGGGCTGGGGCTGGGACTGGGGCTGGGGCTAGGGCTGGGGCTTGGGCTCGGGCTGGGGCTGGGGCTAGGGCAGGGGCTAGGGCTGGGGCTGGGGCTACTGCTGGGTCTGGGGCTGGGGCTAGCGCTAGGGCTGGGGCTGGAGCTGGGGCTGGGGCTGGGGCTGGAGCTTGGGCTGGGGCTGAGGCCAAGGCTAGGGCTGGGTCTGGGGCGAATGCTGGGGCTGGGGCTAGGGCTAGGGCTGGGGCTGGGGCTAGGGCTAAGGCTGGGGCTGGGACTGGGGCTGGGGCTAGGGCTGGGACTGCGGCTGCGGCTGGGGCTGGGGCTAGGGATAGGGCTAGGGCTGGGGCTGGGGCTGGACCTGTGGCTGGGCCTGGGGCTGGTGCTTTGGCTGGGGTTGGAGCTTGGGCTGAGGCTAAGGCTAGGGCTGGGTCTGGGGCTAGTGTTGGAGCTAGGGCTGGGGCTGGGACTGGGGCTAGGGCTGGGGCTGGGGCTGTGGCTAGGGCTAGGGCTAGGGCTGGACCTGTGGCTGGGGCTGGGGCTGGGGCTTGGGCTGGGGCGGGGGCTGGGGCTGGGGCTAGGGATGGGACTGGGCCTAGGGCTGGGGCTGGGGCTGGGGCTGGGACTGGGGATGGGGCTAGGGCCTGGGCTGGGGCTGGGGCTTGGGCTCGGGCTGGGGCTGGGGCTAGGGCAGGGGCTGGGTCTAGGGTTGGGGCTGGGGCTACTGCTGGGGCTGTGGCTGGGACTGGGGCTAGGGCTGGGGATGGGGCAGGGGCTGGAGCTGGGGCTGAGTTTAAGGCTAGGGCTGGGTCTGGGGCTACTGCTGGGGTGGGGGCGGGGGCTCGGGCTGGGACTAGGGCTGGGGCTAGGGCTAGGGTTGGGGCTGGGGCTACACCTGTGGCTGGGGCTGTGGCTGGGGCTTTGGCTGGGGCTGGAGCTGGGGCTGAGGCTAAGGCTACGGCTAGGTCTGGGGCTAGTGCTGGGGCTGGGGCTGGGGCTGGGACTGGGGCTAGGG